>NC_142691.1:14552954-14855984 GCF_056320005.1 Nelumbo lutea
GAAAAACCAACCCACAAGATCAAAAAAGAAGAAACCATCTCCATGTCAGTAATGTCAATCTTCCCAAAGGACATGATAGAGGGGAGCTCCTTAAAATTGAAAATGCTTGGGTGATTACAGTGAAGAAGGAAATCAAAGATTGGAGAAAAGAGAAAATGCCTAGCTTTCATATTCAACAAGGCTATCTGTTGAAACATTTTGAATGGGGAGAGACCTCTATGTCCTGCCACACAATGTGCCAGACTTGGAAGTGAAGGTACTGCAGTTGGTGAAAGGGCAATTGCATGTAGCTAGAGGGTGCCAGGTAACTAATTGAGTGTCATAGGAGAACTTTTCAAGAATGATCTGGGTGAGGATATTTGGATTCCAACTCAACCTGTGGAAAGATGAAAAGTTCAAAAGAATTGACAACCTTTTATTGCAATTGGTAAGTATAGATAAACTTCATGGAAGTGCCAAGCAGGCAAGGACCCCCTAAATTAAGGATAGCAGTTGCCACCTCACACTTCCCCCTTTTTTACATTTACAATTACCTCTAGGAAAGTTGGTTTTGGAAACAGCCTCTCTGTACCGATTAGTCAAACTATTAGCTGATTTATGAACCCAGGGATGGTTGACCGATTCCTTGGTCAGATATCTAGTTTCTCTCATTATATTCCTATAGTGCCATGAAGACTAGCTACAATTTCTTAGGCACCTCACTACCACCTTCGAATCCCCTCTCATCATTATGTGCCTGAAGCTGCATTTGGTTGCAATGCAAAAACCGGATCAGTGCTATAATGCATTCCAGTCCAATCTTGCAATCATTTGGTTGGAGGGTGAAATTGTGAAAATACACCCTAAATCGATGTAAACATGAAATCTTGTCAAAGTATGCATCGATTGTCGAAGGGGAGTTTATTTCGATTTTATCAAAGTACTTCCTCCCTTCTTTAATCAAAGGAAATTTAGGAGAGTTCTACTTGATTGGGAAATTCAACAGTGTCAGATCTTCTGGCATATTACAATCAGTGGAGCCTCAGGTGGAAAGAAAAGACTTAAGATGGTGGAAAAAATCAAAAAATGGTTTCTTTTCAATTAAATCCTTTTTATCAGTCTCTCTCAAAATCAAGCAGGGATGTCTCAGGGGTGAAAGGCATTTGGGAAAATGCTTGGACTTCCACACTAACTGACTCCGCCTCTCCAATAGGACCAGAAAATAAAGCAATAATCTGCCCCTGTGCATCTCTAAAGACTCCTTCAATCCCTGATGGGCCTGGATTGCCTAGACTGCTACTATCAAAATTTAACTTGATGACACCTTCTTCAGGGGGTTTCCATTCCACCGCAGGCTTAACTCTTGCAATTGAGCTATTGGCCACCAAATCCCAATTCCCCCAAATATCCTCATAGGAGAAAGAAGAAAAGAGATCTAGAGATTTGGCCAACATAATGTCCTTGTTAATGAGACAATCCCAAACACCAGTCACGTCCCCACATCCCTCACTTTCTCTGTGAATATTTTTGGCATTTCTTTCCTCCCAAACAGTCCAAACCAAAGCAGCCCTGACATGCCTCCACAAGACTCTACTACCTCTTCTCTTTGGCCACCTGAAGGTTGTAGGATCAAATAGACTACTAATCTGCAACGGCTCTAGCCACCTGCAACCAAAGGGATCAAAAAGTTTCTGCCAAAGACCTATAATAAAAGGGCAGGAGATTACTAGGTAGTACCAGCTTTCCCCATTAGCTTTGCAGGGAATACATCAGTTTAGGGAGAGGTTTAGCTTAGGTCTTCTTTTTTACAACATGTCCAAGACTCCAAGGTGTCTAATTTCTCAAGAGTCACTTCCCAGCACAAAGCTCCCACTTTAGGGGGGATAGGTTTGGACCAATTCTCCTTCCAATGAAAAGGATGAGGGGAAGGGACAGAGCACTAAAAGGAAAAGAAAGAAGCGCACGAAAAAGAGCCCCAAGGGTTTGGGGTCCAAACACAAGCATCGGGCTTAGAAGGGTCCAAGCAAAAGGGGTCGAGAATTTTAAGAAACTGAGCAACAAGTTGGAGTTTAGAGTTGCTCAAGTCTCTTAAAACCCAAATTCCAACTGAAACCAGAAGAGTGAGAAGAAGTCACAAACCTTTGAACAGGTTCATTTTCAAGGAGGGAAACAGAAAACAAAGAAGGAAAGTGATCCTTGAGGATAGAGTTACCAATCCAAACATCCTCCCAAAACAGAACCTTGTCACCAAAGCACACATCATACCTGACCAGGCTAAGGAACTGGAGAAGAATGCTATGTATTGTCTTCCACGGAGAATTCAAAGTAGCCCGCCGAGATACACCAACGTCCCAACCATTTCCTGCAACTCCATGAATGCTCTTCACAACTTTATGCCAAAGCATATCTATCCCCTTCCAATGGCCACCTCCACAGTCATTTTCCCAACAAAGTTGTATTCCACAAGTTAAGAGGTGGACTAATGGTAATTAAGCAATATAAGAAAATAAGAGGTCATGGGTTCAAATCTTGTAACATGGAAGTTAAAGTAAGTAAATTGGGTTAAGAGATGTGCAAACTCCTTTGCTGATGGGTTAGCAAAGCAAGGGGTGAACAGGGATAACTTGTTTTGGGCTCAACTGTAATTTTTCTGGTTTTTTTATTGTTTGGGGGAGGTAAGCGAGGTTATATCTCCTTCCTTTGTATCCTTTTTTTTCTAATTAATGAAATCCTTTGTTATTGATCAAAAACAAAAAAAAACAAAAAAAAACAAAGTTGTATTCTTATTAGGTTACCAAGCCCAACCCCCCCTGCTGCTTCCTCTTGCACATTTGTTCCCATTTAACCAGATGATCCTTTATATCTTCACTAGGCTCTGATAGGAAGTTCCTCATGATCTTTTCTACTTTCAACACCTCCTGTTGTGGCATCCTAAAAACAGAGAGAAAGTAAAATGGAAGGTTCGCTAAGGTAGCTTTTATCAAAGTGATAAGATCCCCAAGATACACATAACTCCACTTCCAAGCTGCCAATTTCTTTGCACAATTTTCTACTATTGGATTCCAAAACCTACTCTCCCTTGGCCTCGCTCCTAAAGGCACTCCTAGGTATTTCAAAGGCCAACTAGAGGTAAAACAACCTAAAGACTTTGCTACTCCAATCAACTCCTCTTCCAAATTTACCCCCACAATGCAACTCTTCTCAAAGTTGATTTTCATCTTAGAAACAAGTTCAAATAGCTTTATCACCCATTTCAAATTTATTGCCTTATGTGTGTTCCCTGTCCCACAAAAAATGATCATATCATCCACAAATTGCAAATGGGTTACAACTATGCCCTCTCTTCCTATCCTCCACCCTCTTATTAGGTCCAACCTATATACTTTCTCAATAAGTTTGCTAAACACATCAGCTATCAAGGTAAAGAGGAAGAGGGATAAGGAGTCACTTTGTCTTAAACCTCTGGTAGCTGGAAAGAAGTTTCTAACCATACCATTAACTAAAACCGAATAATGACAAGTTTCCAGACACCCTTCTGTCCAGCTACACCATCTCTCACCAAATCCATAATTCCTCAAGGTTTCCAACAAGAAAGGCCAATCAACCATGTCATAAGCTTTTTCTGGGTCCAGTTTACACACAAATCCTTTCTCTCCCCTTCTCTTGAAGTCCTCCACACTCTCATTAGCTATTCGAATCTGGTCAGTAATCTGTCTACTTTGGATGAAAGCTCCCGATGATTGATTTATTAAATTTAGAAGGGCTGCTCTTAACCTCAAAGACAGCACTTGGGCCTCAATTTTGTGGATGCTCATCACTAGATTGATGGGCCTAAAATCTTTAGGTTGGATAGCATTTCCTTTTTAGGTAATAGGGCTAGAAAAGTAGAATTTATCTTGGTACTAATGAAATGATCCTCAGCAAATTCCACAAAGACCTCCCACAATTCAGATTTGATTATTTCCCAACAATCTTGGAAAAAAAAAAAAGCCAAAGTGAACCCATCTGGTCTTGGTTCTTTACATCTTTCCATTGAGAACACATCTCCCCTGATTTCTTCCATTTCAAAGTCCCTTTCGAGCCATCTTACCTTTTCAGAGTCCAATCTTGGCCACTATGAAGCTGGTTTCGTCATGCCTTCTGTAAACTGATCTGAAATGGTTAAACAAAACAATTAGCTATCTCTTCTTGGTCTACAACCACCTTTCCGTTCACTTCTACTTTCTCCACAAAGTTCTTCCTTCTTCTGCCATTAGCTATTACATGGAGGAATTCAGTTTTGTCATCTCCCTCCTTGATCCATTTCTGCTTCCAACTAATCTTCTTCCCTAAGCAAGATTTCTTCCAACTCCTTTAGGGACCACCTTAAGTTCCTATCTTCCTCTGTCATCACACCATGTGCCTCCTTTTCATCCACATATTCAATTTGAGATAGAACTCTAAGCTTCCTCTCTTCCACTTTTCCGAAGTGCTCCTTGTTCTATCCCTTAATTTTACCTTTGAGCCTTTTTAACTTCCTATGGAATTTCACTCATTTCCATTGAACATCCACTACTTCATTCCATCTTCCTTATGAAATCTGGCATGTTAGCCACATATTTTCGAACTGAATGGGTTTGGAACCGTTCAAGAAATCCTTAGTTCCAATACTAATTGGCCAAATTATCAGATGTAACTCTGGGCAAAGCTCTCGTCGACAATCCTATCCAATGTTCATTCCAGACAGCATTGAAAATTAATTTGTCCAATTTAGAGCATCTTGGAGGAAATTGTAGGTTTGACCAAGTAAACACTGCCTGCTGCAAGGGAATCTCCAAAAGCTCACATATTCTTCAATAAAATCATTAAACTTCCTCATGCTACTATGCTAGTCATTACTGACTGATTGGGATTATCTGTCTCGTTTATGAATCTAATCATATTAAAATCCCCACCTAAGCACCACAGACCATTCCATAATCCCCTTACATCAAAGAGCTCTTCCCACAGTTGTCCTCTCTCTATATCTATTAGGGCCATAAACATTCGACAACACCCAAATAAAGCCATCTCCTAGGCTTTTGAATTTCAAACGAGATTGAAAAGCGACCAATTAATTCTTTCATAGGCTCCACCACCTCTTTTTTCCACATTGCCATTAGACCCCCAATCCCCAAATATCCCCCATGAGGGCAGATAAGACCAGCCTATCCCTCTTGAGCTCCACAAACTTCTCACCTGTCTGCTATCCACATCTGCTACTTTTGTTTCTTGTAAACACTATGTCTAGACTTTCTTTCCTGAGCAAATCTTTTATTACCCTCCTTTTCCTAGCACTCCCTAGACCTCTAACATTCCAACTTATTATCTTCAATAACACTCTTCAATGTCTCTCCCTTCAGACACCCACTTGCCTACTTAGGACAAAAAATATACTACAATTGGACACCTTGGAATTCATATGGTATGCTTAACCATGAATACAAAAGACCTGTAATATTCTTTTTGACAATTCCTATATCATTACATTTGTTTTCAAAAATTCTTTGGTTTCTTTCTTTCCACACAAGAATGGCAATAGGGCAGGTTCAGGGTGGGGCACCCCCTCCTCGTCCCTGCCTCGTAGCCAAAATCCTTTGCCCCATCCCCAATTGCAGGATCAGTTTGCAGTAAGGGACCCTTCCCCCATTAGGGATAGGGAATCCCCGAATTTTCCCTGCCCTGAAGAAATTACCTAAAATACATCAAATTCCAAGGGTATTTTAGATATAGGATTATGGGAATTTTGGGGTATTTTAGAAATGTGATTATGAAATCCTATGTTTTTCAAATTTGGGGATATTTGAGCGTATTTTAAATTTTTTTTTGATAGATTTGAGGGTATTTTAAAAATTAATATTAAACCTAGGAATATTTTAATAATTTACCACCGGGTTCAGGGCGGGTTCGGGGAATTATATGCAAACCCCGTCCCCATCCCGTCCCTGATTTGGGGCAAAAGTGTTTCCCTTGTCTTTGTTTAAGATTGGGGAAAACCTGCCCCATCCGGGGCAGGGCAGGGCCCTGGTTTTATGAGGAAAATTGCCATCCCTACACACAGTCCAGATAATAGCTGCAGGAAATATGCTCCACAGAACTTTTCCTCTATGACTTAGCCTTTCATCCTCCACCCCTGGAATAAATCTAGAAAGGACTTGGGCTTGGGCATGCAAGTTTGAAACCAAAACCGGGCAGGGCCATCACCCAAAGCTGAAAAGTAAAGTTGCAGTGAATGAAGATATAATTTGATGATTCAGAATACTCACTACACAAACAGCACCTTTCACTGATCCCATTCATTTTTAGTAATAAAATAAAAAGGAAAGTTTATTAATAAAAACAAAAGGTACATCCAAAGGGTGATAAGGAATCACCACAAAAAAAAAAAGACAAAAGGTGAGAAACAAAATTACAAAGATTTCAGTTCCAATTATGGATAAATAAAACCCAAAAGTTACAATCAAAATCTTACTTGATGATCCCCTTAAAATCTGGTAGAGCTAAAGACCAATCTCTAAATCTCTTCTTGCTCAAAAAAAAAAAAAAAGTTCACTACATTTTGATCCCATTCATGCCTCTTCTAAGCAGCAAATCAGTGGTTAAGCATCCAAGGGTAGTAGTCCATACCAGAAAGGCAACCTTAGAGGGAACACGAGAACACCAGATTTTTTTTCCATGGGAAGGAGGTATTACGATTCTAAGTTAGTCTGTTATAGAAAGAACAGACAGGGAAAAGTCCACATTTATCCCAGGCCCATTTCCTTTAGGACAAGAATGGTTGTTTAGTTTTAGGGCTTTTTTTTTTTTTTTTGAGATGGTAAGGAGGTGCAGAATTTCAGTATTATTTCTGGGAGGAGCTTCTTCTTTTTTTCTTTTTTTTTTTGGATAAATAACAGATATTTCATTAATTAAAAACTCCACACTACCCAAATATGTGACAGAAGACCAAGAGAGAACAGAGCAGACTCCAAAAAACATGGAGCAGAAAATACAGGTACAGATCCGTTACAAATTACAAACTGGCCTTGGACATCCCCACACCATTTGTTCCCTTGCAACCCCTATCCTCATTAATGAGTCTGCCAAAGCATTTGAGTACCCATTTGAATGAGCTATTCAAGTTGGTCCCTAGAAATTTTGCCTGTCTGACCAGCAGCCTGAACTTCCAAGGGATCTCCTCTTGTGATGAACTCATCCGGAAGATATAGTTTTACAGTCTCCTCCACCTCTGCATCCCTCATTACCATCATGCTCATCAATTTTTGGGAGGAGCTTGTTGTGTGAAAATGTTTACCATAAGTCTTATTTGAAGCTGGGGAATGTTGTATATGTGATTTAGGATCATCTATGTGCTTCTGTTATTTTGTTTGTAAAATGTAAGAATAGGGTTCTCTGCTTCTTCCTTTGTAGGATGTTGGATGTCTCTTCCATTAGATGGTTTGGAATGTCATATGTGATGGACAATATTTCCTCAGGGTGGGGATGATTGTTGTTTTAGTACCTGTTTCTCTCCTCAAGGACATCTTATCACCAGTGTGTATTCTATTTCTACTTTAATAAATTTTATATTTAATATCAACAAATAAAAAAGAAACATTTTTTATCAGAAACAAAGAAGTAATTCATTCATTAAATTTAAGAAAGATACAACAAGAGGTTGTGGGTACAAAAGAAAACATATACACTATAGATACAACCCATCATCCTTTTTACATTTGAGCCCAAAATATTTGTTGTCTATTCACCCCTTGTTTAGCCAAACCATCAGCCAAACAATTCGCAAACCTACATACCCATCTGATTTGTAATTGCATGTCTTTTGAAAGCCATTTGAACAGTCTAAAGTTATTCCTGAAATTCCACACCACAATCTTTTCCGTCATTAACCACCCCACTACCACCTTCAATGAACAACCTCTCAACCCCCATTTCTTTTGCTTTTTGCACCCGAAACACTACTGCCAAAAGTTCTGCTCTTACTGAACCACCTTCTTCTATTGGACCTGAAAACATTGCACAAATGTATCCATTCTCATCCCTTATCACTCCTCCAATCCCAGTTTGGAAGACTCTAATCTTCTTTAGAGGATGACCGTGCTATTACTCCCTAATATCTAAAGATATCTTCCACAATGAAATCCAAGAACAATACCAGGGTCTTCACCCATTGTGCTACTTGCAAAGTGATGGTTTCAATTAGTACCTCCCTACTTTCTTTCTCATAAAAAATTCTTGCATTCCGTTCCTCCTAAATTATCCAAATCACCGCTGCCCTTTATGCATTTCCACATGTCAGCCCATCTATTTATGCATCTCATCATAGATGAATCAAGGGGGGTTCCACCTACATCCAAAAAGAATAGAAAACCATTCCCAAATACAGCAAACAAATGAGCAGGAGATTAAGAGGTGGTAGGCAGTCAATCTGCACATGATACAACTAGGGAACAAAAGACAGTACGGTCCTTTCCTTTGTAACAAATCACATGTGGTGATGCATCTATGAAAAACTTCCAACAGAAGGCACTAACTTTTGGGGAAATAGAAGAACACCTAACTTCCTTCACGAGAAAAGATGGCGAAGAAGCAGTGACCACAGTGTTTTAAAAGAGCAAAGCGCAAAAAAAGCACAAGGGTCATTTTTTGCCCAAGGAACAAGGTGCAAGGTGGGGTGCACCTTTTTGAAGCAAGGCGCAAAAATGCAAAATAATAAAAAATAAAAAACTGCCAAAAAATAAAAAATGCAAAATATTAAAAATATTAAACACATTATTCACTAAAAATATAAACTTAAATTTTAAAATAAATGCTTTTAAAACCTATTATCGCAAATTTAAATACATAAACATAACATGCAAAACATATTTAAAAATAAAATCAAGCATAACATATTTAAGCATGCGAACTCTTAATCTCTTTATTTTTTTTTCCCAATTACATTACTTCAAATAGCTAACGTGATGTTAAACATTATGCATTCTTGATTCTACAAGCAGCCCTTGTATCAAGCCCCTCAAGGAAAGCCCAAACAAGTCCATATCAGGGTCTTAAATTCTTAATCCCCATAAGAAAATGGTTTTATAACTTTAAGTGTCTTTTAAAAATATCTTTTATTAGGATGAATGAATGAGCAACATTAGCAAATATGAGGTTCTCTCCACTCCAGTACCCAGCTGCTAAACACACACACACAACAAAAAAAAAGAAAAACAGAAAAAATGCACAGATTTTCAAAAGGCACACACCTGGGCTGAAGTGCAAGGCGCACCAGGCACGCGCCCTTTGAAAATGTTGTGCCAGGACCTAGGTGAGGCACATACCCTAAAATGTTCCTTGCCTGAGCGCCCAGGCATGCCTAAGGTGCACCTTTTAAATCACTGTGGCCGCTAGGGAAATAAAAAAGGATTTGCAGGAATAACTACCAGCAAAATCAATAGACCACAGATGGTCATCCCCAATAGAATCATCAAGGGCCACCTCCAATCTAAGAAGCAATCACAAAACATCAGATTGAAATTTTTCTGAATTTCACCAAAGAAAATCTTCAAAAAAATATTAAAGAGCTTCAAACAGTTGCACAAAAAAAAGAAAACTCCACAGATGGAGCTATGTCAGGCAGTTCAATTCTTTCACCCTCTTATGGAGTTAGGCCATACAATTGCTGAGATCATCCATATGGCCTAATGATGCTAGAAAGCCCTCTTCACCAAAACCATTAGAACACTTTTAACATGATCTCTTGTTTTCTATGCTCTGCTACTAAGAAATACAGTTGACGTGTTTTTATCAGTAACATAGTTTAATGTGTTAAGGTTAAGTAATATGCTAAGAAGAAGAGAAATTTATGTTGCACAAATGGAAGCGATTTGTGCATATAATGTTCCACCACCCCGAAAGAATTTTATCAATATTCTAATAGCAGGAGCCCAACCTGAAGAAGAGAATTTTATTAATTTCTCAAAATATTTGGAGAATTTCCACTACACAGGGACCAGATTTCAGGATGGGCCCATTCAAAATTTACGAAAGTCGAATGCAGGCCAACCCATGTTGCACCCCTATCTAATAGTAGAAAAAAGAGAACAATAACCCTACATAAACAGTACATGTGTAGATGCCAGAAATACACATGTATCTCAACACCCCAGAAACACATGGAAACAAACAAAAAAAAGGAAAACCAAATTGTGTAGCCATCGGCTCTCCTTCACTCCTAGTCCTGACACTGTCGGACAAAGAAGGCTTGCCTGATTAGACAACAAATAGTTGCCATAATCCAATTCCAAAAATCCTTATGAATGCCACTGTCTTTGCATTTTTTCCCCTTGTGAATTGCAAAACAAAATCCACATTAGTTAAACAATTTTCCCAGATTAAGGATAAATCATAATACTTGTGCTAATGCGTAATCTTATTTTCTTTGACTGTTCTTTTCCTTTTTTTTCTTTTTCTTTTCTTCCTTTCCTAGGGATACAAAGACAGAAATGCTTAAGTCAAACCAAAGAGAAGGCAATGAAAAGTACCTCGACAGCATTCTTCAACAATAGATCATCTTCAGGGATCCAATGAGAAATGGGAGCAAGCACTCCCATGTCCAAAACCTGAATTCTCGCTCTATGTATCTCACCCCCAGCTCAACCACCAAATACAAAGGCAAAATCAAGCCAAGCCCTAAAACATTGGAATTCAAAATTCAGAAAAATCCAAAAAGATTGATGAAAATTCTGAAAATTTTTTGAAACACAAAAAACTTGGCATTTTCTGAGATTGTGTCATTGAGTCTGTCCTGGCATGCATATACTTTTATATGTGTTTATGCTGGAGAAGACCCAGATAGGGCTGTAGAGTTTAAATACCATACAAATATCATATAATCAAAACATTTTTCCCATAGGGATTGATTCAATATACAGATGCTCTACAGAAATGAAGAGAGATGTTAGGTGGGTACAAAAGAAAACATGCATATGCATGCCAGGACAGAGATGTCATGTAGATACAAAAGAAAGCATACACACTAGGTGTCGGTGTCGCCTTGACAACCATGGAGAGAGATGCTACAGAAATGAAGCACTAATGCTATTGAAAAGGCAATGGCCAAATGGAACTTCTAAGGTAATCTCAGCCCTGCCTTAATCCCCATATTTGCATTTTTGATGTACTATATACCATATTTGGCTTGATAGAAATGCCAAACGATCTGGGAAGACCACAACTTGTGAAAGCATTAAATTCAAGATGTCCTTTAAGACTAACTGCATTATTACTAAAATCTCGTACGGATTCTTCTTTCTGGCTTCCTTATCAGCATCTAGAACCTCTCGGATAGTTGGTTATCTTTTGTTTTGTCTGGGTTGTCTGTTTCTTTTGTGACATTCCAGTCGTGGTGGATTTCCCCATGGCCGCTGATTGTTAGTGTTGTTCTTGTCTCAGAATGGTTGATTCTCCTTGTGGCAACAATCCGTGCATGGTTCTAATGCTGTATATTGCTTTATATAGCAATTCACTTTCGGTTACTCACCAAGGAAGAAAGAGAAACAAAGGGAGGGAGGAGGGAGCTTACCGGCTTTTCGAATAGTTCCGGCAAGATGACGCACAAGAAACTTCTCCGTCGAGTAGGAACGATCTATATGGTCGTTATCAGTGTTTGTTAAACATGTCAGGAGAGATAGGAAGAACGGAGCTGTGCCGGTAGCTTCCCGCCTCCCAGAGTTACAGCTTACAGCAAACAAGCTATCAGTTTGAACTTCGATACCCGGTTGAAGAGGTTTTCCGAGTGAATGAAAAACCCTTGTCCCTGCACTCCGAGTGAATGAAAAACGAAAATCCCTTTTGAGTTTTAATTACACAACAACACCCTGTGTTTTCAGAAAAAAAATCATTAACCTCCCCTGTTTCTAAAAATGATCCAAAGCAGTGTTTCAAAAAACGATCCGAAAAAAACCGCTTTTCCTCCGGGTCGCGGGCCATCGGTTCAACCGTCTGCGTCGAAATGTTGATCCGTGATGTCGTAAATGAACAATAAAATCTTTAAAAATTTAGAAAATGGTTTAAAGATAGAAAATAGAATCTATGAATCAATAGTGATTGGGGGCCCTTCCGCCCTTCTAATTTACCCACCATGGATTGATGGATGAAATAGAAAGCCAATATGTTTGGCTGCAATTGCCGAGCTAACTCCTTAGCTTTTGCCACCAAATCGTTGAACGTTGTTGCCCAGTCGCCAAACGCCATCCATGTGCACTAGTTGTCATTGTTCATTCGGTCGCTATTTGAAGAAAGCAAAAAGTCAATTTCCTTTTATTAATTCTCCCTTCTTGATTTTTTTTCTATTTGAGGTATTTTTGTTTTCTATAAACAAATTTTACTAATTAAATATATGCTCAATAATTTTGACAATATAAAACTTGTGTTCAAATCTGTGTTCAAATCCAACATCAAAACTAAACAGACCTTTTGTTTATGTCGGGGTACATAGTTCAACTATATGAATCAAATGGATCAATAAATGATTTCACTGCTAAATAATAAAGGTTTAAAAACAGATTAAAGTATAAAAGTAACAAACAAATTAGGTATGTCTCTAAAATTATATATTTATCTTGATAGACAAAAATAAGTATGATAAAGAAGAAGTATTCTTTATTAATGATGAAAATAAAATACAAAATCTAAAATCGATCTAAAAACAAAACCACTTTCCTATTCCAGCAGTGGACCAGTGGTTCAACCTTTTAGGTTAAATCAATCAAATGACATTGTCATAATTAAATAACAAAAAATTTAAAAAAGATAGAGATAAATTATTAAAAACTACAAAAAAAAATGTACAAAACATTAGGTACATCTCTAGTATTATGTATTTTATCATATTAAACAAAAATAAATGTGATAAATAAGAGTTGTTTTTGTTAATGATGGAAGTAAAAAAAAAAAATTATACCAAGTTGAAAAGAAAACTATTTTTTCTAATTAATTAGTGGTCAATGACCCGTATGAGTGCAAATTAAGCGGGCTCAATTTGCGCCTAGACCAACCCAACTTGTTAACTGGATTGACTTGGATTTTTTGTCCTCAAGTTGGACCAAGGTTTAGACCCAAAAGTTTAGGCTTGTCTATTTTTTAAGTTGCACTCTATAATTACAATATCATCAATATATATTATCAACACTATACAATTGATTACATTCATCTATTCATAAAGAGTATGATTTGCCCGAGTCTATGTGTATCCAAAGTGAATCAATGCTCTCCTATCAAAATATGCTCTAGATGATTGCTTCAAGCCACATGAGAAATTCTTTAATCTTC
This sequence comes from Nelumbo lutea, assembly GCF_056320005.1. Classification (NCBI taxonomy): domain Eukaryota; kingdom Viridiplantae; phylum Streptophyta; class Magnoliopsida; order Proteales; family Nelumbonaceae; genus Nelumbo; species Nelumbo lutea. The sequence goes on from NC_142691.1 coordinate 14,566,263, forward strand.
ACACTTTTCCTTCACCTACATCATCATAAAAACTTACTTAGAAGATTTATATACACCTCCTATCTTCATTAAGAAATACATTCTTTACATCACATTGAAAAAGTGGTCAACAATAAGTGGACGCTAGAGACAAGAGAATTAGGAATGAACTCATTTTGGCTACAGAGGCAAAAAGCATCTATGTAATCTACGTTATATGTCTTTATACATTTGTTTAACAAGCCTCACCTTGTACTTTTCTATTCCCATCAACCTTATACTTTACGATGAACACCCATCTACACCTAACTTTCTCTTTCTTAGTTGTTAGATCAATAATCTCCTATGTTTGATTTTTATTCAAGGCTTTAATTTCCTCTTGCATAGGCATCCTCCACTGAAGTATAGAAAGAACTTCACTACTATTCCTAGGTACAAACAACAAAGAGAAGAAAAGGAGGCACAATATAAAGGAGAAAAGTTAATATAAGAGAGATGATATGAGAAAGCAATGGATCTATGTACATGAGTATAAAGGTTCACTTTGGATCAATAATCTCTCATGTTTGATTTTTATTCAAGGCTTTAATTTCCTCTTGCATAGTGTCATCCACTCAAGCATAAAAAGAACTTCACTAATATTCCTAGGTACAAACAACAAAGAAAAGAAAAGGAGGCACAATATAAAGGAGAAAAGCTAATATAAGAGAGATGTTATGAGAAAGCAATACGAAGGTCAAGGTCATCTGCATCAATAGTGTTACGTACATGAGTATCATCATTAGAAACAAAAGCATCTACAGTTACAAGAGGCATACTTGGATCTATGTAAATCAAACCTAGAATCTTAGATAAATAATTGAAAGTGGTACGGATTCCCATGTAAGTGCATAAGTAGAACCAACCCTCTCACACTACCGCATAAAGAAATTGTAAGGTGGGATGTAATGGAGTAGGTAAAGAAACTAGAGGTGGCAAAAGGAATAGGAATTGGATGCTCACCTTCTCCCTCAAAGACATTCTCATGAGGAGAACCACTATCAAAGAAATGTGTGAGTTTAAAGGAAGAGACATCCATGGTAACATACTAACTCACTTGCAATAGATTATAACAACAATACCTCTTAAAGTTTGAACACATTCAAGGAAAACACTTTTTGGCTTTAGGGTTAAAATTAAAACAATGAGAACCAAGAATATGAATATGGACAAAACAAATACACCTAAAGCCCCTCAAAGGAATACAAAATATCCCCCTAAAGAAGATTAAATGGTATCTGATATCCTAAAACAAAAGAAGGCATATAATTAATAAGTAAACATCAATAAGATCAACAGCACCCCAAAAACACGAGGAAACAGAAGCATAAACCATAAGAGTCCTTGCCACCTCTACAATGTGTTTGTTCTTCATTTTTGTCATTCCATTTTATTGAATAGTGTAAACACAACTACTTTAATGAATAACCCTATGCTTCAATAAAAGAATTCAAGAAAGAAGAGAAAGAAGAACAAAGTCTATTGAGAATAGAAGAAGATGAGAGAAAAGAGAATGGAAAAGCCAGTCTTATGAGGCTGCCTCTCTCATTATCTTTTACACTTGAAAAATAAAAAGAGGTACAATGTCAAATATGCCCTCAATAGGGTTGTTACTAGGGGTATAACCGGATCAAATTTCAATTGAATAAGGCAATATCCAAATTCGATTTGATATCTGACAGATATTGAAAATTAATATTCGAATTTAAATTCGATTAAATATTCAAATATTCTACTCGATTCAAATTCAACCAATTAATTATTTTAGGTAATTAATAAATATATAGAATAAATAATTTATTTATATAAATAAAATATATAAATATATAATTTAATTATTATATATAAATTATATAAAGCATTTAAGTATTGTATATATTATATATACAATACTCTAATAGAGAAAGAGTATCCAATACTGAATTAGATGAGTATAATGGACATGATGACTCTTTGTTTGATTCAATGAATGAATGAATGAATGATGATGATTTATGGTACAATGAAGAGGAAGGTGATGCCCTCATACTTGTAGTGATGTTTGGGTTGATTACTATGTAAACAGAAGATATCTTACAGGGATGATTCGTTCATAGGGATAGATTATATCCATAATGTTTTAAATGGTAACGTAGAAAAATGCCTTGACATGTTTAGGATTGAGAGACATGTCTTCATGAATCTTTTATAGGAATTAAGAGAAAGAGGACTTCTTAGTGATAATCTTTTTTGTCTGTAGATGAGCAAATAGGTATTTTCATGGCTACAGTTGGACATTGTAAATCAAACCATGGTATTATCGATACATTTCAACATTTTGGGGAGACAATCTCCTGTCAATTTAACAAATTGTCGAAGACTATGGCCAAGATGGTCAAGTATCATATAAGGGAGCCTAACATGGACATAATCCCAAGAGAGATCCATTCCAACTCAAAGTATTATCTTTACTTCAATGTATCTATTTAGATAAATTTCACTCATTTTTTATACATCCAACATTGCTATCCTTTAACTATTCCATATATAAAACTACATTGGTGCGATGGAAAGCACCCATATTCATGCACATGCCCTAGTGGACAAACAAATTCCATTCCATGACAATTCTACCATCACATAAAATATAATGTGTGCACGCTCATTTAATATAATGTTTATATGCAGGATGGGAAGGTAGTGCTCATAACTACAATTTTCCTTGAGGCAGTTGGAGATCCTTCAATTAATTTCCATCGGCTACACTTAGGTATAGGTTCTTGTCTTGCCTTTTAAACTTGTGTCCTTTACATAGACAAGTACTATGTATTATGTAGTAGATTCGGATTACACAAATATGGATGACTACTTCTTGTGCCAGTATTGAGGAGAACAATACCAGCTATTCAAGTTTACAGAAGAGGGTCATCCAAGAAGCACAAGAGAATGCTTCAACCACTTGCTATTTTCATTATGGAGTGTTACTGAGCGATGCTTTGGCATGCTCAAAGCTCGATTCCCCATACTTAAACTCCTCATGCCTCCATACAAGTTAAAGAACCAAATTAGAATAGTTTTACATGTTGTACATTGCACAATTACATCGATCTGAGATCATTTTGTGTTAGACTTGCCAGACTTTTCTAATAAGTCGCATGGATTTGAGTTTGAATTGTTGAGTTTTAATGGTTGAAGAATGACATGTTTGTTAACTATTGTTTGATTATTTGATTTTGGTTATATTGTTCATCATATAGATATTCACCTAATACAATTGACATTCATTCACAGATATGGCCACCAACGCCAACACCTCAAATGACTGAATGAGTTGAGCACTCTCAAGTTAAAAGTGAACGAATTAATTTACCGTATGAAAGAGGTGCTAGAAACGAAACACCCGTGAAGGCCTCCACAAAGTAATTAGAGAATTGCCTTCTGAAAAAGCTATAAATGAAGTAATCGATGAATAAGAAAAAAAGTGAGGAGAAAGGAAGATTGGGAAGAAGATGCTTTACATGGGGAGAAGATGGGTCAGATTATTATTACCTTAATAGTAATAGAAAATACAGAAAATTCCCAATTCATGCGTGAACTTATGTTTGAGACTGTTTGTAATGGCATGAGAGAAGTCATTTTATTCCATGTGAATTATTCTAAAATATTCAATTTGTAATGTACTACATAGTTATTCGAGTTACTGCCACGTGGGATAATAAGAATGCCACATGGCGTGTGTCCCATGTCACAACCGGCAAGTGAAAGCCATGCTAGAGAGAAACATTGATGGTATACATTACTGATTTACTGAATGAAAAAAATAAAATAAAATAAAAAAATCTTATTCCTTTGCATGAGTTCATTAACGACATTGTATATTACTACCACATGGCATGATGTGGAGGATGTGGCAGGTTCCCCAAGTCACGTTGACATGTGTAAATGGTATGATGATACCAAACACGTGGCATGTGAAATGTACATTAAATTTCAAAAATAACGTATGGAATAGGATAGCACACTCTACTCTGTTTAATTTTGAAAATTTTTGAACCAAACAGTTTTTAAAGTAAAAAGAGGAAAGTAGAAGCATTAAATGTACTTTATACTATTGAAAGAACAAGATACAAAGTACCGCCAAACAGGATCATACTTGAATCTGTTTTTTCCCATAGTTCTACTTGTGTTAGGTCTCCCATGGGCCCTTTTGTTTCCATTTTCCTTGTCCATTCAATGGAGGTTTTTTGCATGCAAGCTGGTCATTGTTGTCAAAGATAAACAGCAAGCTAGGATTAAGAATCCAGGTTTTTAGAAAGATCTAGCAATGGAAACACTGATAGTTTAATACCCATGGGCCATGCTCAGGTTATTTATAATTGATACAACATCACAAAACTATTCTCCATCAATTCGATAAAATATAATGACTAGGAATTAATCTTCCATTTGCCACTTGCCTACAAAATTTTCTCGTTAGTTGCTGTTTACCCACTAAAAAATTATAAAAAGCAAATACTATTCAGGTCTTAACACACTTCACATTTCACTATACTAACTTCTTTCTTTTCCTTTTTTGGGTGAAGATACTAATTTCATTTAGTCTGTCCCTTTGACGACCCCTTCTTTGAAAATCCTTTCTTTGATGATTTCTTATGAGCTGTCTTTTTTGGTTTCAATTTGCTTGAGGTCGAAGAAGATTTCCCTTGCTGATTCTTTCGCTTCTTCTCTTTCTTCACATTGAACATCGTAACAGCCTATTTTGTAAAAAAAAAAAGAAACACCACACAATATTGCAGATAAGCAAAATATAAAAGAATGGAAATGAGCAGGAATTAGGGGCTAATAACCTTAGAAGAAAATAAAGAACAGGAGTAGGAAATAAGAACCTGGCATATAACAAGGTAAATGCCTAAATGGTTGCTCACCTTATTAACATCCAGTATCTCATGAGAGTGCTTGGACAGTAGCTTGCTCAGAACTTTGTCAGTCTGCTGCTTCTCTTGCGAGCCCATTCCTGTTCCTTCCACAACAGGGAGGAACTGCAGGGAAACAAAGGGAAGAAATAAATAATTGTCATCCTCAATATCTCTTTTACCATAGACAAAAATGGCAGTTTGGGATGGAATCCTAAATAAATACAAACCTTACGATACTTCCCAGGATGTTTTGCAGGTTTTTCACCTGGCAACTTCTTGTCAAACTTTCCACCACTGGCTGTTGATGTTGCTGCCATTCCAGCTACATTTCCTAGCTCATCTTTAGTAACTTTCTTTGGAGCACTTTGGGTTCCTGTTATGGGCAATGCTGTTGCAGCAAGTTGAACATGGCTGCAACAAATATTTTATCAGGTCTTCTAAATAGTCAAGTAATTGAATACTGCTACTACAATACACATAAAGAAAAAGAATTAGTTTATGAGGAAATGAACGGGTGACATAGGCAAGACCTACAAGAATAGACCTAAAGGAGTTTTTAGTCTAACTCCAGATGGAATTAATTATGTGGCAATTATATGGCTTTGCTATTGGTAGAAATAAAATCGTTATATAAACCTTTTTGTTAGTATTTTATTAATAGGGTTTGAAGTAGTCATAACAGGGCAATTGTAAAGCATATAAACCAGCATATTTTGTTCTCTAGAAACACTTTATGCTCATGTTTTATTATTATTATTATTATTATTATTATTAATAAAATACTTAATTATTCATAAAAAAAATTATGCTCATGTTTTTCCTTATATTTTTTCTCGAGGTTTTAGAAAAAGATGTGTTGGAAAAATTGTTCCCTAGGGTTTCTCTTGCTTAAATTTCCTGCAGCAGGGTGCTAGCTGGATGGTCTAATAGAAAGTCAGAAACCTCCCCTGTTATATGTCAACAGGCTTACCCTGATTGAAAAATTCCTGTCTCGATATTTACTGAATAGTCAATTTAAATACATTTTTTTCAGTAGGACCAAAACATAATGGTCAAGATATTTCATTTATAAAATATGAATAATCAAGATTTCTCATGTTCACAGGGAAGGCAATAGGGCTACAGATTTTAGCATCCCTGGACCATTGCGGAAGTGTCAGGAAGGAAACTTTCACCAGGATCATCTGGGAGGACATAATCACATAACTGACATAATGAGGTCTAACTGTCAGCTTCTACGGCCTGTTTGTTTCCTGTCTATTTCCAGCAAAAGGGATTTTTTGATAAGTCAGAAAGGAGATTTTCTATTACTAACTTGCAAAGTAGAGACCACTCTATCCTAAACCTCGTGATATCCTTTTTTAGATATTTGTGGGTGCAATGTTATGTAAATTAGCAGATAATATATGCACCATATGCCTTGAATCAAAGGTGAAAAGACGAAACCTTGGCAATGCACCAACTTTAGCAGCTTGTTTCAGGTTCTGTAACCGGTTCTTTTCCTGTTTTCCAACTCGCTTCTTCTTTTCTTCTTTTCTCTTGGCAAATGGATCTTCTCCTGGCTCTGCCGAAATGCCACATCATCTCAGAGAAAGATTAATCAACTTACCATATAATATATTGAATTTGTTTCAAAAATTCCAAGGCTTATAAATTTAGAATATTGTGAAATTTATTTCTGCTTACAATAAAAAAAAATAATTCATACATCTTACATGTTTCTCCACAGAATGGACAGTGATATAGATGATGCTTAGTTGTAGAGAATTCAGTAATATATCACCTTAACACAACTTTGTGTGTGTGTGTGTGTGTGTGTGTGTGTGGTGTGGGGGGGGGGGGGGGGGGGAGTGTTATGATCCACTCATTGAATTCATATATTTCCTGACACAAAATTTCTAAAATATCTTAACACCCGGGCAAAAGAAAAGGTTTGAATGTGTACCAACTCTGGTCTATTCTTTAATGTGACTGGGGGTGTACAAATTGGCTGGTCCGGTTAGAACTGATGACCTAACCAACTATTCAGTTTGACCATCTCTCCCAACCGAACTAGAGTTTAGAACTGAACCGACCCTAATCGAATTCAATTCGGTTCAGTTTTAATAATTAAATGAACAATTAATTATTAGTCTTTAGTCTAGGTTCTAACAATTAGTCTAGGTTTTAATGAACAACACTACACTCATTTAATGACCAATTAATTAATAACTAATTATTAAAACAAGTATACCCATTCTTCACAAACAATTAATGAATAATTAATAATTAGTCTAGGTTTTAATAATTTAGTTGTTTAGAGTCTCCGGACAATTTAATTAACTATTATTAATTAAAAATCTAGAATGGGCCTAGAGCACAATGGAGAATTGTGAATCGACCATTGGAAAAGATAACAATTATTAATTAATAAGTATAAAGTATTAAATAGAATATTATATATTTAATAGACTTAATTAGATACAACCGCTAGTTCGGTTTTCGGTTCAGTTCGTTGAAAATCTCAACCAAACCGAACTGAAACCAAAAACCAAAAACCGAATTTTTAAAGAAACAAAAACCGAACCAAACCGACACTCGAATTAACCAAATCGAACTAGTTTTTTCAATTCAGTTCGGTTCAGTTTTCAGTTTATCATCCAAATTTGAACACCCCTAAATGTGACCTTTTAACATATCCTTTTTATGTCATGTGAAAAAGGGAAAGTTAGCATATTCATAATTCTAGTGTATGTAGTTTGGAGTTTGCATTTTCATAATTACTAATTTTTTTAACTGCTTGCTGCATTTACAAGTTCCTCTCTTTTTTTGTTGATTAACATTTGACATTAAAATAAAATCAACAAAACCTCCAATTTATTAGGTTGGGATGATATGACCGAGTTTGGAGATTTGATGCTTACAATTTAGTTACTTCCAAAACTTCCAATAACAATTGCAAAATTTTAGTTATTCCAAATAACCTCTCAAGTAAAATAAACTCTTAGATCCTTCCAATCATTAAAATTCAATAATGGAATTTGTGCCTTTTTGAACAAGGGAATAATGGGAAGGTAACATCTTTACCATCAGTCATCTTGGTCTCAATGATAGGTACATCTTTGTCATCATTTACGCGATCATAGCCATATTGACGCTTCCAAGTACCAGTTTGTTCATCATATACAATCTTGTCTTTCTTGCGCTTCTTTATACCTGGAAAAAATAATGCAGTACCATAAAAAAACATTGGAATTTTGCTAAGGAACCTGGAAGAAAACCTGAAACACAAAAGAAAGAAAAAGGAGAGAAGAGGAAAACGTGGTCTAGGAATCAGAAATGTTTATATATCATTGATGTGAGTAATATGACAGAATACCACAGGTTACATAATTTGACATTAATAACAGATACCAGTTTTATCTCTGGATTCAATTCAAATCTCTCAATCTTGACATAATTGATTCCCTAACTTAAGAAGTAAATTTTATAATGAAATACTGAAGCTGCCTGTATGACAGAATATAAAAATAGTTGAGATGACTAACCTTTCTTTTGGGCAAATAGTTCCCACTTTGTAGGGGGCTTAGGCTTTGGAAGCTGAAAAACATCACCAAATTAAGATGAGCAATGAAGAATCTGTGCCTAACATATATAAGTAGAAAATGCTGTAATGCATCCAGGAAAAAAGAAAAAAACAAAAACAAAAATGCACAACCAAGGAGCAAATGCAGTCTACAGATGTTGGAGTAACTGGCTTTCCAAGTAGGGTTGTCAATAAGCTGAGACCAAGTTTGAGTTGGCAAGCAACTTTGTAGGCAAACAAGTCTGAACAGAGCTAGGGTGGGCTTGATCCACTCAGTCTCAGACCACCTGATTAACTTATCGGTTCACAAATGTCAAAGCACTGTACAAGATATTTAACTTAAAGGACCTCTTCTCTTCTTTATTCTATCTCTTTGTACAAAAAAGAGGTTGTTTCACAATTTCTATCCCCTGCAATTCCTCTGGCTCTGGGTTCTGTAAAGGGTTAAGGGAGGAGGGGATTGATTGCTTATCTAGTTTGCTTTGTCTCCTGAACAAGGTTTGCTTCTCTGAGAAAGACAAACGGTTTTGGACTCCCAGGCCCACAGGGACATTCTGTTGTGCTGTTTTCTTGAAGTCCCTCTGCCAGTTTCCTTCTCAGCAGTCTTTCCCTATTAAGGAAAGTTTGGTGCAGGCCTGTTCCCCCTAAGATTATAACCTTTTGGTGTGAAGTGTTTTATGGGAAAATAAACATTTTGGATGGCTTACAAAAGAGAAGACCGTTCCTTTGTATTTCAGGTAACTGGTATCCTTTGTAGGTTTCATGGTGAGGATTGCTACCACTTACTAATTTCCTGCTCTTTTTCTGTAGTGTTATGGGAATTTTTTCTTGATGTTTGCGTGCAAGTGGAATTTACCGATTGCCAGTAGAAGTAAGCATGCTCTTTAACCCTTCTACCTCCACCTGACCTAAGAAGGATTATGTGGAGATGTGCCAGAGCAGCTCTGATTTGGACAATTTGGGAAGAAAGAAATGCTAGAATCTTCCAACAGGAGAGAAGCCAAGAATTGAAGGAGTATGTGTTGAATAAAGTAATTTACTGGCCAAAGACTTTGGAGTTATTCCACCATTTCTCCTTTAATGATATATGAAGGAATTGATCACCAGTAGCAAGGTGTTCATAAAGAATAGGGTAATGGCAAGTTGGGCACCCCCTCCTAAAGATTCTTTAAAGCTGAATTTTGATGGGAGTAGTCGAGGCAACCCTGATCCCTCTGGAATGGGAGGGGTTTTGAGAAATGAGTTTGGAGATGTTGTACTTCTTTACTCGGGTCCTCTTGGAAGTTGGAATTGGGGACTCTATTAGGGCAGAATTACTAGCTGCCTTACAAGGAGTGCAGTTTGCTTATCAATTAGGTGTGAGCAACTACTGATTGAAGGGGATTTCAAGGTGGTGGTGATGTGGTTGAAGAGACCAGAAGCTGTTGTGTGGTGTTACAAGAATGAAATCAAGAAATTTAAATGGCTGACACAAAACATGTCTGTAAGAATGCAGTGGGTGAGGAGATCAGCAAATGCATTGGCTGGTTGTTTAGCCAAGCAAGAGGCAAGTAAGGAACAATTGTATTGGGCCAATCAATTTGTACTCTGTTAGGAGAAGCCGCAGCTTGCACCTCTCTAAGGGATATTTCTCTCAGTTTGAACCTCTGAATTAATAAAATTTTCTTTAATTAGAAAAAACAAAGAACTTAGATATTATGCTTCTGGCATGGTCTCTTGTTTTAACATAATTATTAATGAGTATTGCAAGTGCCACAGACTATGGCCATAATAGGCCTTTAAATTACAGAACGAAATTTCCTAAGATGAGGGGTAAATAGACCAAGATGGTCTGGGTATGTGCATAGAGGACCACCTACTGCATTATTAGGTAGTCATCCTATACCATCTGTAGTTCTAGAGGAGTTAGGAAAAGACTGAAAAAGAACATTGGAATGTGGTAGTGAAAATGAAATATATATTTTTTTTTTGATAGAAGTGAAAAATGATTTAAGGCCCCACAATTTAGCAAAGGACATGGAAGTGTGAAACTTGACAGAAATCAGAATAAGATGGTAAAATGGGATTCAGGTAGCCATCCTCATATGTTGGGAAAAGATTTAGTTGTTTTTCTTCGGGGGAGGGGGGAGCTAATTTGAAGCTTTACTATTAAAACTGTGGGTCATATGATTCAGAAATATGCTAGAAACTCACCAGTACTACCAAAAGCCAATGATTATCAGTTATCTTGCTTCGGCTTATACCAGTGTTACCTGAACCCGTCCGAAAGATTTACAAAAAAATATCAAAAAAGAATCCTTTCTAATATGTTCAAGTCCACTTTGAACATTTCAATTTTACCACAAATTCTGTCCATGACATCTTGCTCGTTTCATGCCATTTCTGTGTAGCATTTTTACAATAATTAACAATTTATATCCTATGTTACATGAGCATTTTAAAATAGGTGCTGCACTCAAGTCAAATACATGTGGACACCAATAGTGACACAGCACTAATGGGGGCCCTTCTTTTTGTCAAACCTGTAATATGCGACTAACAAACCTTACAAATATTAGGGCAAAATTTGGACACCAGTGGTTAATTTATTAGACTTTATAACTTAATATTGTAAATCTTTGTTTTCTTTATGATCGTTACACTGATTTATGCATCTACATTAATGTTTTTCCTTTTTAACAACTATCCCATTTTTTATAAAGGACCATTACAATATTTGTCCCAGCTATCCAGGGTCATGGGAGGGGTGCATTGAATATGGTCCTGACCTTTGGCGTTTTTTTTGGACAAAGTGGCCATTTTTGCACTCAAACTACATTTTCATGTTTGTCAGCCCAACATTTCACTGTTGCACCGAATCCAAACATTGGCCTCTTTTCCTCCTTTTTTTTTCAGGCACCTTGTATCCAAAAAAGGTTGTCCCTAGCATCTATAATGTGACCCCCAATCAAGTAGCATCACTTCAGGAAAATTTCTCTCTGGATAAGGTAGAGATTAGATGATCTTTTTTTCCTGAGAAAAGGTAAAGTATAATTTTATGTTGAGATTCGGTGATGATTAATGGCGGCTTTCTACCAATCAAACAAAAAAATAATAGATATTCTTTTCTTGAAGGAGGTGGCATCAGCCAACTACATAATCTTTCATTGCATATAACAGATTCTTAAGGTCTTTTTTTCCACATATTAGGATTTTGGAATCAACTAGTTTTTTTCTGAATCTATAATGGGTTTATTAGTCAATTGGAATCTGTAAGTTTTCTCCAAAAAAGGAGAGGACCGAGAGGTGTGTATAAAATATTCCATCACTCATAAGAATTTAATTTGAATGAAAATCTAGAATTTTTAAAATGTTTACAGCCTGGAGCAAGTACTGTTGATGAGAAGAACAAAGGGACATGCATTCTCTTGGATTGGGATAGATAAATTATTCAGGGGTTCCCATGGGCCTTCTATTTTTGGGGCCGTACTAGATTTCTTTTAAACAAAATCCCCATTACTCCTTTTGGGAGCTCAATCTTATTTCAGTGTATGGCATCTTGTTGTACATGGGCATGCTTATGTACCTGTGCATAATATCATTTTCTGAATGCTAATGCATAAATAAATAAATGCATCCAAGGAGAGAAGTCTCTGAAGCAGAACAGACTAAATGGATTAGGTTTAAATATTACATCATGGATAAAATTCAAGGAAGGAAAGAAGGGAAAAGAGAAGGGAGAATAAGTTATCAAAAAAGAAAGAAGGGAGAACAAAAATCAAAGGAAAAGGAACAAAAAAAGGAAAAGAAGGCTTACATGCTTTTCCCTAGGCAACCTTGTTGTAGGTGGAGGCAATTGAACAATAGGTCCATCACGGTCTTCTGTTGAAGGTAAGTTGAAAAGGACATCTGCAATCGCTTGGACCAACTCAGTACCTTTTTGTAGACATTCCTTCACTAGCTCTCCCCTAGATAAACAGAAAAATAATAGCAATAATACAATAAGTTTCCCCTAACAAAAGTATTACAGTGGAAGGATTTCAGAACAACGAGTATTTTACAACAATAAAAGAACTTAGACTTGATTAAGATCTAGCGGTCAAGATTATTATGCTTAAAGTTATTGGTGGTTACTTAGATGGAAATTCTCTACTTTCATCTTGCAATTATTGTTGTGGAGTTAACTTTCAAATCTGTTAAGAAAATCCCTACTTAGAGTACAAAATGCCTAGTAAGAATTTTATTTTGGACCATTACAAGCAAAATGGTTCAATGCCTCGATGGGCTAATAACTTGGAAAAATCATACTTTCCTAGCCTTTTATGTGTTATATTTATAAGGTATTAAGTTTTACTACACATGTAATGAGGATTTTATATTTCAATCAAGTTGTACACCTCAGCTGACTCATCTTCCTATTTCAGTTCTATACATCAATTTTTCCACCACAATTCATCTCAGTCACGTTAGTTCTTCCATAATAAAATTAATAAACATAGGATTGTACTAGGTCTCTAGTATAACCACACAGCCAATAAAAGAACAGTATAATAGTTTGGAGAGGTTTTGAATCCTCTCCAAGGTACCCTTGCCTTGGACATTCTTCAAAAGGTGACAGAAAATAGCAATACCATGGCTTTGCCTAGTTGCTATTAACTCATTTCCCGTTCCATGCAACCCATATCAAACTTAAGGATACCATCAAACCTAATTGTTTTTTCTTTTTTTTTTTTAATCAGCAACACATAATTGATTTCCATCAAACATAATTACAGAACTACTAATACTTATTCAGTTCAAAAACACTGGCATATACTAGCTTCCAGTTATCTCTATCAACTAGATATCTTGCATGTGCATAACGTAATCTCAACAAACAACAAACCACTGCCCCAATACTAGTAAGTATTTGCATTGGAATTTATTGGTCGAATGGCGAGGCTTTCTACTCAAGCCGATATCTACTTTGGAAGTGTTTAGGCTATAAGACTGAATGAATAGCAATAAAAAAGAGACCTTGAAACTTGAAACAAACTCTCATTATTGCAAAATCGAATCCCCCCCCCCCCCAAAGCAAGACCAAGAAACTCAGGAAAAGAACACCTAAGCTATATAGTAAGGCATAGTAATAACTCCCTCCTGAAAATAATAACTATTTAGAAAAATCAATAAATACAGATGTTCGAAAGGAAGACTCAGAAACCAAACCGGGTATAACCTATGTCAAAGAATTGCAAAAAAATACCAAAAAGTACAAATACACAAGAATAACCAGGGTAGGAGAACGAAACACACGCATGGTGGAAAATAGTAGCTTTTGAAGGAAAAACCCTAAACCCTGACCTTTCGGAGGGAACAGAAGGGAAGTGATGATGGCGGTCGTACGCCATTAGATTCCCAAGGTCGATCTGGACCATCTGGTACTTCTGCTCCTGCAGCTCCATCCTTTGCAAGCTCTACCGTTATCTCCCTCTCCCCAGCTGGGAATCCAAAAGAAGAGCGCCGACGCTGTTACAGTTGTTAAATAGGTTTGCGAGGTTGAAGCGCAGATGACCTGTTGGCAATAACCCAGATAACTCGGTAAGCCTCGCAGTCTGAGTATCCGAGTTCTCACTTAAAAGGGTTCAGATAACTCGGTATGCCACCCGGTCGAGTTAACTCGATGCGATCCGATAATCGTGTTTACTGCCGAGTTCCCTTTCTTTCGAGTTGGCAGGTGATCCGAACTCCTTTAGTTTAAGATTGTAAATGTAGAATCGAAGCAAATTTATACTCGAGTTCAATTTTGCCATTTTTGTTAAGAATGCATTTTCTGTGTGTTAGAAGGAAGGTAAATTTGTTTTTTTTTTTCAATATTAGAGCAAAATTTACTTTAGTTGCATTTGGTAAGTGATGTAACCGTTTTCGGCCACGTACCAATGTTTTGTGATGTAAAATTTTTTGGCAAAGTACCTCGTTATTTGACCCGGTGGTGGCGTACCTTAGTGACGAGCTACTTGGTGGCGAACTGCCTGGTGGCGAACTGCCTGGGGGCGAACTGCCTTGGTGGCGAACTCCCTGGGGGCGAACTGCCTGGTGGCGAACTGCCTGGTGGCGAACTGCCTGGTGGCGAACTGTCTGGTGGCGAACTCCCTGGTGGCGAACTGTCTGGTGGTGAACTGCCTTGGTGGCGAATTACCTGGGGGCGAACTGCTTTGGTGGCGAACTCCCTGGGGGCGAACTGCCTGGTGGCGAACTGCTTTGGTGGCGAACTGCCTTGGAGGCTAACTCCCTGGTGGCGAACTGCCTTGGAGGCTAACTCCCTGGTGGCGAACTGCCTTGGTGGCGAACTCCCTGGGGGTGAACTGCCTGGGGGCGAACTGCTTTGGTGGCGAACTCCCTGGGGGCGAACTGCCTAGTGGCGAACTGCTTTGGTGGCGAACTGCCTTGGAGGCTAACTCCCTGGTGGCGAACTGCCTGGGGGCGAACTGCCTTGGAGGCTAACTCCCTGGTAGTGAATTGCCTTGGTGGCGAACTCCCTGAGGGCGAACTGCCTGGTGGCGAACTCCCTAGTGGTGAACTGCCTTGGAGGCTAACTCCCTACTAGGCGGCCGATGCCTTAGAGAATGTTGGAGCTCCCTGGTGCGGCGCAATCCGACTGCCCTCAGCATGAGGTGGTCTTCTTTCCTTTGTAGGCTGCGGGAGATGAGGGACCTGCGAGAACTTCATCTTTTCCTCCTCTTTGTAGGTGGCGGGAGCTGAGAGACCTGCGAGAACTCCATCTTTTCCTCCTCTTTGTAGGTGGCGGGAGCTAAGGGACCTTCGATAACTCCATCTTTTCCTCCTCCTTGTAGGTGGCGGGAGTTGAGGGACCTCCGAGAATTCCATCTCTTCCTCCTCCTTGTAGGTGGGGGGAGCTAAGGGACTTCCGAGAACTGCATCTTTTCCTCCTCTTCGTAGGCGGCGGGAGCTGAAGGACCTGCGAGAACTGAATCAGAGGGCCTGGGGGTACTTTCCCGGTGGGGGCTCTCCGATGCTTAAGTTAGCACTCTTATTGTAGAGAGCTTTGAAGATAATATGAGAGAGCTAGAGTGCAGGGTTACTTCCCTTTCTTTTCCATCCCCTTCCCCTTTGGGGGGTGAGGTCTTTATATACCGGAGTCTTCGCGAGTTAGGTGGGTGAAAAGCCTCCAAACGGTAAGACTCGTTGCATCCGGTCAGAACCGGGGTACGGTGGTGAACTCCTCGAGGTCGTCAGGCTGGCGCTTGTGTCAGGCGGCCAGGTCGGTGCCTGGGTCGGGTTGTCAGAGGGGTGCCTGCGTCAGTCGGCGGGTCAGTGTTTAGGCCAGGTCGTCAGGTCGGCGCCTGTGTCAGTCGGCGGGACAGTGTCTAGATCAGGTCGTCAAACTGGCGCCTATGTCAGTCGGCGGGTCAGTGTCTAGATCAGGTCGTCAAGCTGGCGCCTTGGCCAGATCATGCGCTAGGCTGGTCCAGGTCGGCCAGGTCGCGCAGGCCGTGCACAGTTCGCGTAGGCCGCGCGCAGTTCGCGCAGTCCGTGCGCGCGCCGTGCAGTTCGTGCGCGCCGCGCAGGCGCACGTCAGGCCGGCCAGACAGGTGCCCGGGTGGGTCACCAACTTCGTAAGTTTGTTGGCTGGGTGTTTTCCTAGTTGTCACGAGGTGCCATGTGTCACAATTTTACTGGAGGGCCAAATATGCCCTCATCAGTAAGAACGCAAAAAGTATATGCAAATTTGACAAAAAATGCAAATTTGGTTTAGCTGAGCATTGATAAGCAATGTTTTAAAAACAACCCAGAGGCCAAACTGTTTTTGCCTCACGGGTCACCAGTTTAACTATCCGGATCGCACGGGTCATACGTACAGTATATATATATTATCAATAAATAATATATAATTATGTTTTGGATATATTATATGCATTTTTTATATTTAATTTATGCTTTTAATTCAGTTTTTAATTTTATTATTTATAAAATATTAAAAATTGCATTTTGAGGCCAAAAAGGGTTTTTTTTCCCGCAAATATAGCAAGGCGCGTTGGGACATGTAGATCTCAAAAGTTACCCCAAAGAAAAATCACTCCAATCGAATATCATAATGCAAAGTTATGGCCTCCGAAAGTTTGCATGCATTGAATGTGCAACCCATGACCCGGTGATCGGGTCAAATGGGTCAACGGTTGAACCAGTTGGGTTGGACAATTCTTGACCAAATCAATGGGTTTTTACTGTGCTAATGGGTTTTGACTTAACTAGACCCGAAATCCTGGCCAGGTGATGATTCGAACAGTTCAACTAGCCTGATCAATGACAGGTTGAAAACACTATTGATAAGCTTTATCTTGTGTTTGGTTGTAATGGACAGAAATACAAATTTCAAGATTGCAGTCTACCTTCTTACATGCAAATTTTGTATTGCTTGCTTAGCTCTACTTTGATAGAATCCCCCTCCTTTCGCTGGTATTATTATTTTTTATTTATGTAGAAAAGGTTCTATATATAAAATAAAATTAAAAATATCATATTAAAAATATATACTGTGATAAAAAGTAAAAATATATAAATTATCTATGACATAAGTACATTATATAAAAAATTAAAAACAATTCAGTTTGGATAAAAAAGGTTATAACCATGAAACAGAATCCCCCTCCTTTCTTTCATATCCATATGGATATTTATCTTGATTTTAGTGCATACTATAAAAGTTAAATGCAACCCCCTCGCATTAGTGTTAAAGAAATCATACTTCCCAATCTCAATTTTGAGAATTCTGTTTTACCTACTTTACTAGAGAAATAAACAGTTTAGCACAACCAGCAGTTAACTTGATCAACAAGGGAATGAAAGAGATGCATAAAAAGTAGAAAGTAAATTAGTAACAATAAAGAAAGTTGCTTTATGGGTCTTGGCTAAACATTGGTGGTAGTTTTAGAAATTGTTGTTATGATCCTTGAATTGTCAGCTCATCACGCACACACCTTCCTCAATTTAAACTAATGGTAATGTTCTCCAACCATTCAATCATCAAATCTCAATTGCCATAAGTTGCCAATCTTCTTGTTATTTACTCGTTTTGCAAATTCTTAGTCTTATTCAGTTCAAACTTCAAAGTAATCAGTGCAAAATAAGATAATAAACATTTTGGTTAGAGATCTTTCCTGATGCTGATGCTTTGGAAGCCAATTACCCATATCAAACATATGTTAAAGGTGTAATTAAGGCCCCGTTTGCATGTTTTTCTGCACTGTCTTTTGGCTGTTTACAAGCTGGACAAACCAAGCAGTGGTCTTTTTCCGTTTGGTTTGTAATAGATTTACTTGTAAAAAATCGGTGCACCGAAAAGACACAAGAAGCTCATTTTTGGCTGATTTCGGAAAGCTCCAAATAGAGTTTTTCGTGTCTTTCTCGCTTTATTCTCGTGCGAAAAGACACAAAAAGATGCACAAAAAGACATGCAGTAGCCAAACTAGCTTCGAACTGCTTAGATCTTCATGCAAAAGCTCAATGTGTCTTTTAATTGTCAGAGCTACCAGGAGATATTCCCAAAAAAACTTGCCAAACAGCGCCTAAGTCAAATGTGAACCATCTACATATAGTGTTGATTCCAAATATATATTCGAGAACAAACAAATGTGGTATAAATGAAATGGAAAAAGCTTATACATTGGGTGGAAGTAATAAAGAGTGATTTAAGTGTTCATAATTTAACAATAGATATGGCAACAACATTTAGGGGACATTTTTATTTTTAGATTTTGAGAGGGAGGAAAATTGGCCAATGGGATTTTGGTTCCCATTGACCAAGAATCTCATGTTCTTTTTTCAACTTTATGTGGGGACTAGGGAAAGTTTATTTTCTTGGGTATCGTTTACCTAAGAAATTGAAACCCATCTTCTAGGTGGGTAAATAACTTTTCCACATAAGGGGAAAATTACCAACACTTGAATGGGACAAAAATGCCCCTTTTAATAATGGATTTCTATGACTAAAATGGTCATTGCCTTACTTACATTGGAAATAAAAGAACATGGGTAAATACACTTACCCGGGCAAGTGTTTCCCAAGAAAAATTTACCCAAATAATTGTATTTACCTGAATAAGTAACTTACCGTAAAGCGAACGGGGCCTTAATGGAATGGCAAAAAAAGATTTATATAGCTGACCCCATATAATTGGGACAAGGCTATGATGATGATAAAATGAATGTATGGATTTTTTTTTCCTTCTGACCATGGAAATAATTTTATGTTTGTTAAGCAAACAAGTTGCTCTGGTGATAGTATTAGGATAGACTTGGCACTAGTCCTCCAGTACCCACTTTTCCTTGTGTTTGGTTTGATGAAAAATAAGGGAGAAACAGATTGATATGTAGTTTGTTTAAACTTGTGCTGTTGTGCACCTAATGAAGTTTGTTTGAGCAATAGAACATGTGTGACTATCATGGTTTTGAAAACTGGATCTGATCAAACAATCGGACCATTAACCCAAAAACATTCCAGGCAATAGGTTCCATTTCACCCTAAAACCATTCTTGGGCCAAAAACCATTGCCTTGGTCAGCAACCCGCTAACCCGGGGGGGGGGTTTAAACCATCGATTCATCAACTTGGACAACGGTTTTTGGCAGTTTTTATTTTAATTGTTTCTAAAATTTTTATTTTTTTTAATCAGAATGCACCATCTGTTTGGACCAGACAATTGTACCATTTTAACCAGAAAACTGGTGGCCAAAACAGTTTTGTATCCAATCCTTGGTGACTATGATCCATTTTTTAACACTGCTACTGTAGGAGGCAGGGGTGCAGTTGAAGCATGTATACGTTTAGGTAGATGCTTGCTCCAAGAACCCACCCCATTTCTTTTATACCCCCTGTTTATTGTAAGTTACAGTTGCATCTTACCGGAATCATCATTTGAAGGAAATGTAATCAGGTTTATAAGATGAAAAAAATAAAGCAACACTTAAATCAAATCCCTTAATAATGTATTTGTTTTGATAGAAAATAAAAGAGAAACAGAAAAATGAGGGAAAGTTCTTATAGCTAAAGGTTCTCCTTTTAAGTATTATATAAACTAGTCAATAAATTGTTTAGCCTAATCCGAAGGGTCATTATACTACATTCAAGGTCCATTTGGTTTGTAGTTAGAATTGGAATCGGAATCGGAATTGAAATTGTAATCCTCTAGAATCAGAATTGGAACGGTCCATTCCCATAATATGTTTGGTTCAGACAAGAATAGGAATGGGATTTCATTCCCAAGGGAAAGGCAAGGAATGGCCATTCCCTCAAATGGGGGAATGTCATTCCAGCAATAATGGGAATGGGATTCCAATTTCGCCCAACCAAACAGTTGGAATTGGAATAGCCCATTCCGATTCTGATTCCAGACTACTATTCCTGCAAACCAAATGGACCCTTAGATATGCATTACTTTTCATTAAGAGCTATTGCTATCTGTTTTGGGTCCTATCACTGAAATTGACACACAGAAAACAAATACTTAAATTGTATAATCTGTTTGCATATGCAGTCAGAACTACATTATTGTACTATTTGTCTTCCAAAGAGAAGGGTTGGAAGTAGGGATGACAGTTTTCTCCGTCTCTGTCAGGTATCTGATTTCCCTGATCTGATAGGATCAGGGGTGGAGATTGCCTTGGCGGGGACAGGATAGGGAGTGAATTCTCCCCCCCACCCTGACCCTGATTACATATATTAAATATATACATATAAAATATTAGGGAAAGTCTATGATGTGGAAAAGATATGGTATGGGAAGAGTTTTGGCCAATCAAAACCCATCCATGAATTTGATAACTAACACCTAATTAACTACCACGTTTATCATTCCAGTTGACTAATCAGAAGTTTTTCAGATATCATATCTTTTCCATATCATAGTTGAATTTTATATCAAAATATATTTAAAATGTTTATACATTTTAGAAATGATTTTAATCTAAAAATTTTGAGAATTCAGGTCCCCGCCTAAGTCTCCACTGGGGATCAAAGATAGGAGGGTAATTTTTATCCCCTACAGAGAATGGGTTTGGGGAAGGGGTATGTTTGAAAGTTGGGATCGGGAATGGGAAATATAATTCCTGCCCGGAACCTGCCCATTTGCCATTCCTAGTGGAATGTGCATCTTGGACCATGCGCCGTGTGTGGAATTAGAGCTGTTGGACAATACACGTGGCTGAGCCGATTATATCACCAATGCTACACATCCATTGTGGGCCCACAAACCGACCAAGTGCACATGACATTGCCTCTCATAGGTTCAACAGATAGACCAGGTTAAGGTACAACTCTCTGGCTCACCCATGGAGCTCTTCACTCTTCAGATCGACCACTTACTGGGCTCCTTAACTCGTCTTTATTTCTAGCTCAACTGACTTGAGCATCGGAGGATCCACCCTCGGAGCAGTTCGTCGAGGCCCTTGACTTCTTATGTGGTTATTGTAGGTCGCCTAGGCTGAACATTGTATCAATACTCCCATACGGCCATACTAACATCAGCTACTAGCCGTGACCCCTTTGATCCTCTTACTGCTGTCCTATCCGTTTTCCAAATTTGAGCAGCAAACATGTTAAATTGCCCATCCAAGACTGGAAAGAAAATTTATGGAAGAAATCAAGAAATTAGGATAGAGGGAAAATATGCTTATTTTGAAGAAAACTTCAAATTTTCTACAGGAAATTAAACTCATGGCTAGGATATATATGCTTCTTTTGAAGAGGATTCCCGGCCCTAAGGCAATGTTTGGTTTGAAGGAAAATGTAGGGAAAAAATGAAAAGGTAAAGAAACCTTTACAAATCTTGTATTAATTTCCTCATCTTTCCCTTCCTTTTCCCTATCCTTTCCTTCAAACCAAACATAGCCCAAGTGTTGATGTGCATTGAAGGTGGCCCCATCCCATCCATTGGGTAGTCAGAGATAACCCATGGGCAGCTAAACCTAACAAGGTTCAAGATTTGGTTTGGGTCTCTAGTTGCTCACTATCAATACTTCAATAGAGTGGGAAATTGGGTGGGTACCCAGTCAACTAAAATGATTGGGCATGAGAAGGGTGTATGACCACACAATGTTGAGATGGCATGGGGATCCTTTACGCGGTCAAAAAGCAAAACTATGATGAGTTTGGTGAGTGCGTGTTAATTAATGGGATGGGGTTGGGGTCAATCATCCAAACTCATCTTAACCTCGTTTACACTTATAAAGCAGCATCACTTCAATCGATAATCAATTAAAGTATCTCTAAATTGTATAAACTGCGTTATCTTTTTCCCATGCTCTTTTATTTCTCACTTAAATAACACAGTAAAGGCTCATGAAAATATGTACAGCGTAAATATATACAAAAGAATACAAAATTATAAGGTTTTACACTCTACATTTTGCATTTGTACTCCTTTCAAATTCAGCCTAAATGTTTTAGTCATAAAAAATCATTATTAAAAGGGACGATTTTGTCTCATTCAAATGAAGCATTGGCAACTTTCCCCACAAGGTGGGAAAATTATTTATCCACCTGGGATACCCAAGAAAAATAAATTTTTCATAAACTTCATATAAATCTAAAAAAAAAGGATGAAAACTAAAATCCCATTGACCAATTTTCCTACTCTCAAATACAAAATCCAAAAAAGGAATGAGCCCTAAAGCTAAATGTTACCCTCTGACATACTTTTAAGATATCAATTCATCACAAAGGTCTTAAATTAACTGGATGGCGAGGAACCCACCAATTAGGGCATGCACACCAACAATAATCTAGATGGCCCAAGATCACTTCAGATTCGATAACCTTATCATCATTGCTTAGCCAAAGAAGAGTTATCTTAGGATTGTTTAAGGCTCAGTTTGGAAGGAGTAGAAATGCAAATACGTGCATACAAAATAATACAAAATAAAGGGTTTTGAACTATATACATATATGTGCCATTATTCAGTTGAGGGATCTCTGCTCAGTCCTCTCTTTCACCCTATAGTGATGACAGACTCTTGGAAATTGACATATGTTCAATCTGACTCCATACTGCATGTCCTTTTTGCATATATCTCTCCAATACAATTCAGGTCGCCGACGACTGGTCTAACTAGACTGTTGAACTATGTTTAATGCTTTATCGACTAAGGAGTATTGGATTATATTACGTTTGGACCACGTCGAAATGGAACGTGAAATGGATACCAAGCTCATACCTCTTGAGGGTTTAAAGTTTCAGCTTTGAAAAATATGAAAAGTGCATGTTGGTGGGAGCACTTCACTAGTCCTTTCCATTAGAGAGAGAGAGAGAGAGAGAAAGAGACTTGGTTGGGGAATTAAACCCACAATCAAAGTGGGGTTGTTAGATGCATGGATGACACCATGAAAGAAAAAGACGCCTATACTCGTCATCCTGTGCGTATATGCTCTTGTCTGCATGTATAAATTGGAGCGCAACTGGGAACTTCTTAGGTAGTTCAGTTCAGGGGCGCCTTAACAGTCCAAATACTCCATTCACTCAAATAAGAGGAAAAAAAAATGAGGTTCACCTTGGCATTTCTTCTTCTCGCTCGGCTGTGTTTTGATGTTCTGATCGTCACCGGGGATGTTGGGACTGCTTCCTCATATGAGCCTCCATACTTACGTATGTAGGAGGGATATATACCCTTTTCAATTTTGTGTAAGAGAGAGAGAGAGAGAGAGAGAGAGAGAGAGAGAGAGAGAGAGAGAGAGGCACAATTAAGCATATTGATCACCAAGGCAGTGATATTCTGCGTTAATCTCTCCTTTTCAGATGTCTTAATTAGGTCCCATATAAACAATTCATCAACCTCTGATTACCAAATCTCTTGGATTTGGGTGCTTTCCACTCAATGGTTGACCCACCATCTGAACAGTGAAGATTGATGATTCCATGCCCACAATATATTCATATTGTTTAGGCTTTAGGGGAGTTGGGTTTTATTCTATTCATCATCCTTCATGTAGTACAGTCAGTATTAGACGTCAGTGATACACAATGAAATATATAATTACAGTGTAGTAGCTTCCATGAATGCTACCTAATTTCTCCTCCTTCTTCCTCCAGCAACCAGATGTAACGGATACGACCAAAATCAGTTTCCTGAAGGTGGCTTGTTTGCTGCTGCAAGCAATGGCGTATGGGACAATGGAGCAGCATGTGGCCGGAGGTATCGCATCAGGTGCATCAGTGGACTAAAGCGACCATGCAAGGATGGCTCCATAGTTGTGCAGGTGGTGGATGTCTGTAGGAGCAATCCGTGCCGGGCGACTCTAGTCTTATCAAGAAGAGCCTTTGACGCCATTTCTAGAATCCCTAATGCCAAAATCAACGTTGAATATGCTCAGTAATAACTTATATTCATCTCTATTTACTTCTGTAAATGTGTTTGATTTTTGCTCATTCTCCATGCAAGTTCTGTACTGTAAATTGCTGATCACCCTCGGTTCTTATTTTTGTAGGATTTGAAGTGGTGGACACTCGGCTCCCCCAAGACATTTGCAAGGCGTCTTCTGTGTTCTTAATTTGTGTAGCACTCTGATTGAAAACTAGAGTAGTTTTGTTTTATTCTTCTATGTTGTTACTTGTTGGTAAGATAACTGCAAGGAAAGAGATGTGTTTGAGGCTTTGAGCACAATAAATTGTCAAAAGCCTGCTCATTTGCATGGTGTTATTATCCATGCATGATACGATTTGGGTGGCTTCATGTTTCAAATTCTCAGATCAATGTTAAGATTCTTGTAAATTAATCGAGTCCATGGAATTGGTTAGGCTGCATTTGGTTTAAGTGCAAATCTTGACTGCATGCAAACTTTTTACCCTGTTTAGTTTGCTTTCCTTTTTAACTATGATTTGCATTCTTATTTGATTCAAAGTTTGTATATTTTTTTTGTCTTTTTTGCACTTACTGGCAGTGCTAAACTGCTAATTTTGCATTGCAAAAACTGAAGCAAAATTTGCATCATCTTCCTCCCTCAATTAATCTTTCTAATATAAAGCGGGAACCACATCATCTTGCACCCTATCCTATTCCTAAGCAAATAACTCTCCTCCTACCTCCATTCTCTTTCACCAAAGTGGAGGTCACTTGATTTTACTTAATTATACTACCAAAAAAAAAAGACTTTATTTCTATTTTCTTACAAACAAAAAAGACGGTCAAAAGTAAACCAGAGCTTACACTCAGCCTTTTTGCACTTCCATACATTTACACCAGTGCAAATGAAATTTATACTGCAGCCAAAAGCAAGTTAACCTAAGTTTTACTGGTCAAGAAGAGAACATGACCCTTAATCCAATGAAATATGAGTCCTGTTTTCACTGGTCATGCAATCAAAGTCAGAAGTTCAAAGAATTCATTTTGCATCGCAGGTCTATGTTTGTACAAAAAAAAGCCTAATTTGAAAACTCAAATGGAACATTACAAACTATTGGGTTACAATTATTTACTCAAACAAAACTAAATACTCTCAGTCTTTGTTTCGAATAACAAAATGAGGATTTGAGAATGGAAGCAACAGGTCGATGGGGGTCGGTATTTCTTACCTGCTTGGTGAGGAAGAAGACTTGCTTGCAATTGTGACTGCTAGCTATCTCCTAGTGTTGATTCTTGAAAAAGGGATGAAGTAAACAATCTCCTTCCTGTTCTTGCTTGTTTTTTTACTGGAATTTCTTTTTCTACTAAAAACAAGTATAATTGGCTCTGAATTTCAATAATGGATACTTCTTATACAGACTGCTCATTGTTAAATTATATATGACATATATGAACCTGCAAGTTTCTCCATGTTGTCAGATTTCAGTCAACAATTGGACTGCAGAACAGATAAAAAACCTAAATCAATTGCAAGTTGGTGAGCCAATGTCTTTTTCACAACATTAATGGAGTTGGGAAGTTTGATATATGCTTGGAAGGCTGATGAAAGGATTTAAATCACAGAAGGACAAGAGATAAAACCTCAATAAACCCATGTATTTGTACAAAGCCCCATTTTCTTAGTTTGTACTCTAATAAAACTAAGGTTTTATTTTTTATTTTTTCACTTTATACTTCAAATTATTTTATGTTCAAATTTAAGCGTCCAACTACAGTGTATTTCAAATATTTGCTGCACGTTACATTAAGTTTTCAACCAAGCTAGTTAAAGATGTTACATAGTTTATTTATTCTCATTGATTCATGTTATACAGGGTGTACTTACCATTAAAGACTTTAACAATGTCTACCAAACATGCCAGAATGCATTAAAGCTTTAAGCCACCCTAAAAGGCTAAAACAATCTAAAAATTTATATCTTAATATATAAGTTCAAATATAATTAAAATTTATAAAACATTAAATTGTTTATTTACCAAACAGTTTTCTTGTGAAGAAAGCAGCAGACAGCCCATGCAATGCACTGGCTCAATGACACCAGTCAAAAGGGTTTCTTCTATTCTCAACTCAGTTTTACTGTTTCTTATCCGTAATTGCTAATTGGTTTAAACCCAAAAATATTTTAAAACTTACTGGGTCACTAGATCACTAGTCTCACTGTCTCATCTGGACCAAGTTTCACAATATTGCGTTTACCCGTTGCTCTGTAAACAGGATGGGGCATTTGATGGAGCAACTGATAAGCTCTCTATTTTGAAATGAGAGTTTGGTTCAGTTTGGCCCTTTACATGTTTGTCTGAAAGTCCAATGCCCAATGTGACATCCAGCCCAATTATTTCAAATTTGGATTATCTATTTACATAATCAAATAATTTTCAGATTTGACGGAGGTTGTTAATTTACAGCACGCTAGTTATCTGTTCGAAGCGATGTATAGCAAGTTGAAGGGGTTAGAAGAATTAGGAACAAACTAAAAAGAACTAATGATCTAAGCATCCATAATTTGATGATGAATCGTATGTCACTGAACAGAATGAAATGGCGAAACAGGATTCCTGTAAATCATCAGGAGAGTTTGGCAAAAGTTTTAATGTGCCTACCAACTTGACCACCCTCCTCCTTTATCCGAGCTCCGGATCACACCCGCGGAGTTAATTAATCCGAAGGATTTCAGATCAGATTGGGAATTAGGTTTCTAATAGTTGGATTGGATTCGAACATGGCTGGATCCAATGTAAATCCAATATCCAATTACGAAAAACCAAAAAATGAGTTGGACTCCAACTCTCCAAGTAGACTCGTTGCTGACATTCTTTCTCCTTTGACCTTTGACCACAATTAGATATGAAAAATAAAAGGTTTTGTGGCCACAAATGTATTATTGAGGTGGGAGACTTCTGGCAGCCCTCAAAAAGTGCAGAGCCATGAAAACAACTGAAGGGATAGACTTTACTTCAATCCTCCCAAGCAATATGTTAGAGTCATTACTCCTTTTTAACATCACAGCAACTAGTAATCAATTATAAGTGGAGAGGTCACTAAAGGGGTCAATCTACTCTACCCACTATGAAACTTTAAGCAAATCAACAATTATAACCGACTCATAATTTTTAAATTGGACGGCCAAGAACCCATCAATCCCATTGTTCCACTTGTACTTGTCAAGCAGTCAATAGATTTAATAACCTTGTTTGATTATGTAATGATAAGCTTAGCAAAAGCTTAGTTAATTTACTAATTAAAGGATATACCATACAAAGTGGGGCATTTGATAAGCACGCTAAAAAGTATGTAACCATCCATTTCACTTCAATAATTTAATGCTCAGTGCTCTTTTTTCCTTCTCTAGTACTTTATTTGTAACTCTGAACCATACTGTTTAATTAATCACTTGGCATCATGGTGTCTATCTGCTGTTTTGTTGAAATAGTTAGCCATAATAGCAGAGCAACTTATCACTGTTTACGCAGAAACATCAATAGTTCAATACCACATCTTACTTTGTTAGAGTTTAATGCTGGAGATCAGTCGTAGAATCTTCTAAGGCAGGGGTGGCTCATGGTTGGATGTGATGTGGCACATTGGAAATTGGAAAAGCAAATCACTTGGTCCCATTGCAACCCTTACCACTATAAAAACATTGAAATTAGGTGGGTGTTTGGTTGGAGGAATGAATTGTCGAAATCATGGTTTTAAAAAACGACCCGGAAACGGAATCGTTCTGGCTACCAGTTTCTTGAACTGTAGTCCGTTCTGACAATAAAAAAAAAAATAAAAATAAAAGGCCAAAAACCTTTGAACGGGTCAACGGTTTAACCACTTAGATCAATGGGTTGTTGACTGATTTAACGGTTTTTGGCCAGAGACCGGGTTTGGGGTAAAATGGAACTGATTGCCTAGACGATTCTTGGGCTGAACGGTCCAACCATCCAGGTCAATGGCGGTTCAAAAAACCATGGTCGAAATCATTTCTTCTAGAATCAGTGATTTTGGTGGCAATGCTGGCAAGATGATTTCCTGCAACTATCTAGACATTATTGGCTTGCACATTATTGACATTGACATTTCATTGCCATGTCAGAAACCAATTCAAAAATCACCTCCTTATCATCTCCAGAGGCTTTTAGGCATCACCCCAGATTACAAAATTTGAGACTAACCGATTCCTTCACTGATATTTGAGGAATCAACCTTAACAGAATAGTTTCTTTTTTTTTTTTTTTTTTTCCACAAAATTTGAAGAATCAGCTAATGTGACGACATTATAAATCAGAATCAGCAAATGGCTTCCTCCAGTCAAACATCCCCTAGGACCTAGCTAGTGTGTATTGCATTGTTGATTAATGCTCCAAACACGAGCACAATTAAGGACCACGATGCCAGACACCATTGGAACAGGGAGATAGAGACAAATCGGTACTCAAGTAGATAAACAGTTGAAAAGTGTTAAATGGGTCTAAATTCTAGATAAATCATATATATAACTAATGGGTTGATCTAACTATAGATGATTGAGAGCTAGCTAGTAGCTACAAGAGAGAGTAGCCAAAGTATAAAAGCATTCAACCATTCTAAGGTTGTCCATTCATTGTATTTGGGCGCACTTTGAAGTGGGATGCGAATTTGAACAAGTATACGTTTTCATTATAACCATAGACATTATGTCTACTGTCTAGAACCTTTGATGCAAGACCAGAGCTTCTAGCTAGCTTGCCAGGAGCTATTTTACTTTGAGAGCTGAAAAAAACAGTGCACAGTGGGAGAGCACCTCACTAACAGCCGTAGGGCACTAAACTTCTCCCGTTGACGTCAACCAAAAAGTGAAGAAGATGACAGAAACCCACAGCCGTCCAGAGGAAGAAGATAACATGATAAGGTCATATACAGTCACTATAGCCATCAAAACCAGAAAATGCCTAGGGTGTGTTGTAGGTTCTGAGAGGGGGAGAGAGAAGTCGGTTTCTGTGGTTGGGAAATGGAAAAGCAGACCGCGTTTGGTTCAATTAATTTAAGTTGGGGTTGGTTTATGTCACTATTGCAGAAAGAACAGAACTTCACACGTTTTGATATTTCTTGAATGCTGTAGTGGGGGATGGGGGTTCCGAGTTCAGTATAAATTAGAGCAGCTCGCAGGCTGATCAGGGGCGTCTAAGTCTAACTACTTGTACTTGAATGTCATTGAGCCAAGTAACAAAAATGAGGTCCACCTCCACCATAGCAATTGCTCTTGTGGCTTTGTTGTTTATTGACGTTTTCTTTGTCTGGGGGGACGTTGGCACGGCTACGTCTTATGATCCTCCATACTTGCGTAAGTATCAAAGCTTCATACCCTCTTTGAGTCTGAATATGCTGGCTACTAAATCAAATAGAGTCAGCTGGGTAGGAGTTAGAAGGTGTTTGATGAAATGGCTATAGTAATCTAACGCAAGATATATAGCAAACAGTGCAGTTTGCCAAACACATACACATGCAATTTTCCTTGCTCAGAAGTTGATTGCTTTGACACCCATTGACACAAGTAACTGTTGGTCAGTCTGTATGTCTAGTGCACCTCAAGATAGATTGGCTTAGCCCCTATGCGACTACTTAGGTGGGGACCGGATCTGCTCCTCACACCGGGGATGTGCCTGTGACTGTGAGGTTGTTGTGAGGCGCCCTGTGTGAGAAGCAGATCCCAATTCACTTAGGTGAGGCATGTCTGTCAGTCGAAATCAGTAACAGTTGAGTAGAGTCCACCACTAAAGAGTTCTGGTCGTGAATGTTTTTTTTTTTTTTCTTTTTTTGTGAGTTGTGACCTCATCATTGTATCAGTGACGCAGCAGTCTCGACCCTACATGAGTTTTCATGTAGATCTCTTACCCACAAGAACTCTACTCATATCTACCCACAAAATACTAACTCTGTGCATTGAAAACATTTCTCATGCATAATAACATGTAAGAGGATGAGATATTCTCATGTGTGACTGCGGTGATATTAATTATATGGGTGGAGTTGTCGTGGGTGGAAAATCCAGTCTTGAACTTGCTAACTGGTCCCATGTTTTGGATAGCTTTGATCAGGCAAACACACTACCAGCTTTTTCAGAAAATTGTTTCTAGCAAGTACTCAGAGGGAAGTTGGCAATAGTGCAAATGCATTAAGCAGCCTGACATATTTTCTTTTGTGTTTGACGTAGCAACCAAATGCAGTGGATATGACCAAAATCAGTTTCCTGAAGGTGGTTTATTTGTTGCTGCGAGCAATGGGATATGGGACAATGGGGCTGCCTGTGGGCGGAGGTATCGCATCAGGTGTATCAGTGGACTGAGACGACCATGCAAGGATGGATCAATAGTAGTGCAGGTTGTGGACGTCTGTCGGAGCAATCCATGTCCAGCTACTCTAGTCCTCTCAAATACAGCTTTTGGTGCCATCTCAAGGATCCCTACTGCCAAAATCAACGTAGAATATGCCCAGTAATGCCTTGCTCCCCTACTCATGCAGCTCTGAATTTTGATCTATACAAACATGCAAATTCTCTCCTGTATGCAAAATGTCATCTTGACCTTTCTGTTTGAATGTTTGCAGGATTTGAAATGGTGGAAGCTTCTCAAAATATTTTCAGAGGAATGTTCAGTGATGCTTAGTGCGTATAATGGTTTTAAGAGCTTATTAATATGAGAACCAAGAGTAGTTTTGTTCTATGCTCGCGCGGTGTTGGAACAATATACCCTCAAAGAAAAGAAATTCCTTCTAGCATAATAAATTGCTCAATACTTGCTTATAAGACCCAATTTCACACAACAATGTGGGAATGTTGCAAATTGATTTTGCTGATGTGTCCAAGTAAAGCATGTTCTTTGTCTATTCAATTAATCAGGAGTCCAAAGGACTTGTTTACATGTCTAGTGCAAGGTTCAAAATTTTGATATGATACACCCTGATACAGGCATGTTGTATTGTATCTTTTTGGGACGATACACCTTTTTTAAGGCATTTTAAGAAATTTTGTTTTTAATAATTAAATAACATAAAAGGCTCCCTCTGAAATTTTGAAAAAAAAATATAAAGCATGATTCCCAAAGTACCGATACACCCCTTCCACCATATCGGGGTGAATCGATATTTTGAACCTTGGTTAAGTGTGATTAACAAATAAAGAACTTGAATTAGAGCTCGAGTCAAAATATTGATGATTCTGTAAAACACAATTACCATATTAAATATTACAAATATATATATATATATATATATATATATATATATATATTTATTTATTTATTTAACATAGACAAGTGTTCTTAGGAGCACCTTCCACCACTATTTTAGTTGCCTAACCGGGGTGAAGGGGAGGTAAGAAAGATGGTGAGAGTGATGAAAACAAATGGAGTTAGAATTATATTGGGAAGCAGTCACAATGAAATTCAAGGGTCACGATTATGATTGAGGTTGCAAGGAACATCTACGATCACTGGATAGTTCTTTGTGTTGGTTCGAAAAAATGGATGAAACGAACAAACTCCTTCCAGGTACAGTGGAGTCTGCATTTCAATTAAGCGTGACACCTACAACAGAGCACTTTGTTAAATATGGCGTGACATCTACAATGAACTACCCTATAGTTACCAATGCAGAGGATGGGTTTTAAGAAGGATAAAACAAATTTTACATTCAGAACAATTCCCAAAAATATTTTATACTTGGTGGAAGCAAGGACTATAGTCCAACATTATCTCAATCTCATATTATCTTTGATAGAAAGAGAGCATGGTTGAACAAATATTTTCTGTTTCTAATCAAATGAAAGACAAAACTGAAGTATGCTTTTTCTAACTCAGGAATATATAAAATAATTAAACTGGAAACGATACAAAATTGGAACACCATAAATACAGGAGAGTAAGGCAATCTGAATGATGATACTTACTGCTCGGCGGAAGGCAAACATTTCTTCTTGACCAGATAGTAGGGATGCAATACCAGCTGGTGAACCACCTGAACCCACACTACCTTTTGCTAACACATCTCTACGAAGCCTCGTACCTTCTATCTCTGTTTCAAATTGGAAACTGGAAAAGAGAAGGAAACATTTTCACATCAATGCCAAATCTTCAAACTAGAGCAGAAATGCTAAAAAGAACAAGAATAGTGAAGCACTGAAATGTGGCAAGTTTTCTCTGTTGGCATCTAAAAGTCATTTGGTGGTGGAATAAGAAAGCACCCAGAAACAGCAACCCATAACCTCAGTCCATGATCACCCGAATGGAATAACATAACCTATGAACCAGCCAGCGGAATGAAAAGAAAATGCAAATTAAGAATTTTTGTCAGGGTAAAAGTTTTTGGCAGTTTTACAAGTCAACTTGAAGAACTTCATATAGTTGCATCATTTGTGATTTTGACAGCAATGCTCCACTTTGATCATGCTTAGTTGAAATCTAGCACCAAAAAATCTCCGACTCAAACCAAAAAATTGAGTTTTGGAACCTCTGTCTCCTGTGCCCATGGAAGTACAATGACAGGATTAGGGTGTGCTTGCCATTCAAATTCCAGACAATTGATCCTATCATTGAAAAGTCCATAGTGACTTGTGACAAAGGCAAAGGCCTATAGGGCCTATCCTCAAGGAAAAGAAGGCTAGAGGTAGTTTTTGGAATTTTATTGTTTGACAACAAAATGGAGCTTAATCTTGGACTGGAAGAATGGAGACAACTGAAGATCAGGATAAGAATGACAATGGTTGAGTACTTATTAAAAAAAAAAGATGACAATGGTTGAGGTATCATCTAGTAGTGGAAACTAGACCTTACATGGCCTATAGAAGTTGCAAAAAAGATAAGTTTGCTATGCATGAGTGTTTTTTGGGCAAAGATAAAACGCATTGGAAAAATTATCAAATTTCATTGTTGATGACTTGTTTCATTTCATTATAAGGAGCAATTGCAAAGTTGGATTTATCAGTTGAACCTTGCCAAAGAACACTTGAACCAAAGTAGATAGACCATAGACTAGCCTCACAAACCTGTTTGCTATTCTAGCAACTTTCAACTATAATACACAACTAGTAACCTTTCTATTCTGATATTCTAAAAAGCATATTTCTCTCCTACGAATAAGTTCCATGCTTGTTCATGCATCATTTTGTTTCAGACTTAACTCTTAGATCCTCTTGATCAAAGAAGAGGCTGAAAAGCAAGGAGATCTTTTATCCAGCAGCAAACAAAAACAGAATCTCTTCACAGAAAGAAAAAGGAAAGTCAATTATCTTCCTTTCTAACTTCTAACCAATAATTTTTAGGGAAAAATTCTTAAAGTACCCCTAAGGTTTAGCTAATTGACTAACTCTACCCCTACTGTTTGGCTATTGTCTTAAAGTACCCCTATTGTTTCTGACAATTGACTAACTCTACCCCTATCGTTAATTTTCGTCAATGTTCCGTCAAAATCTGTATACACATGACATATAAATATTTTTAAAACCCAATACTACCCTCCATCCCCTGCAAACCCAGTTCCTGCAGTAGATACTGTCCTGACCGTCATTAGGCTCACTTCCATTTCCAAAAAAAGATTTCTCCACCTCCTGTTCTTGCTCTTCTTCGAGTCCTCTTTCGAGATGGGCTTCTGTAGTTTGAAGCTGCTCTGCACATCTACAACCAAACTGAAGTTTTCATTTCTGGTTCAACTTGGTCACTCGGTATATCATCCCCACCTTGATTACTAAATCTGTCTCTCTCCATAGTTCACTCTTGAGATAGAAAATTCTTCTTCAATCCTTCTGTAGTTCAATTTGCTCAAGGGACTTGTCGGTTCGAGCTTTCAAGTCGTATTCCGAAACTAAGAACGAGGAGATTCCCAAAGCTTCCCATCATGAAGATTGCTTTGGAGGAACTTCTCAGTAGCAATGGTTCGACTATTCCCATGGATAAGCATAGTCTACGTGTCTCGATAAACACATCTAATTCCAATTCACCCCCTCTGTCATCATCACTGGACAGTGGATCTCCATCATCTCCAACAGATTCAACTTCTTCTCCGACGACAAAAAATCTGAACAATCTTCTTGCTTCAACCTCAGAGAAGAACAACATCTATGCAACGGATGAGTTCCGCATGTTCTCTTTCAAGGTCCGACCTTGTTCCTGAGCATATTCTCATGATTGGATCAAGTGTCTGTTTGTTCACCCATGTGAAAACGCTCGCAGGAGAGACCCAAGGAAGTTTCATTACAGTTGTCTTCCTTGCCCTGATTTCAGAAAAGGGGCATGCAGAAGTGGAGATATGTGTATGCACATGGAGCCTTTGAGTGCTGGCTTCACCCGGTGCGGTACAAGACTCGACTCTGCAAGGATGACACAAATTGCACGAGGCATGTCTGTTTCTTTGCCCACACAGCTGAGGAGCTGTGCACCCTGTATGTCTCCACGGGCTCTGCTGATCCTTCTCCCTGCTCAACTGCTTCAGCTGCTACTGCTATGGAGATGGCTGCTGCCATGAGCCTCTGGCTTGGTTGACCCTCCTCAGTCTCTGTTATGTCACCGTCCCCTTTCACACCACCCATGTCCCCGTCTGGTAATGGCATTAACCATCCTTGGCTTGGCCACGGCCCAATGTCCCAACCCTGCATCTTCCTGGTAGTAATCTTCAATCTAGTCGCCTGAGATCCTCTCTCAATGCAAGAGACATCCCAGCAGAGGACAGTTTGTTTCTACTGTTCGTCTTCTGGAACAACGACAGCCCATTCTTTTCTTTCTTTTCTTCCATAACATCTTTCGTTCATCTTCTGGAAATTTTTTATCAGTTGAGTTTTATTCTGAAAATTTGAAAAATAGTAGAGGGAAAATTCGGCATTTTATTTTTTCCATTACGATTTAACAATGGCAACAATTGTTAGAAACAGTAGGGATACTTAAGACAATACTGGAAAAGTAGGGGTATAGTTAGTTAATTCCCTAAACCTTAGGGGTAGTTTAAGAAATTTGCCCAAATTTTTATGATTGCAACTCCAAGACAAAAAAGGGATGAGTTCGTTAGAAGTTAATAATACAACTTCCTGGAAAATGAAAATAAATTAGATAAGCAGGAAAAAATTACAGAAAGGAAGTAGCAAAAGAGAAATACTTGATAGAAAGCATACATTTTTCAACATAAAATAAAATTAATGTTCCAGAATAGAAAACTGAAAACAAAATAACTACCTTTCCAAATCAAAAAGTGTCCCCTCATCTGTTCCCTGAAATAGATCATCAATAGAAGAAGCTGCCGTACAGAATAGGCAGCAATGGTGATTGTACAGTTCATCAATAAGTGTAATAAATCTCCGGGCCTGAAACAGCACCGAGGAAAAGTTCCGTAAGGTTGAAAGGAAAATGCCCCCCCCAACTGATAGGGTAGAAAAATTATGACATCATAGAGCATGTCAACATGTACCAGGAACTCAGAGCATATGTATAGAAAAGAGAAACAATAAAGATTCATCTGAGCTAGATTGAGGTCCATCTCAAGATCTCCTGACATGGTCTAAAAATTGCTCCCAGTTAATAAAAGCTTCAATCTACTTTAGGTGGGTCCTACAATTTCTCATAAGTTCGATAATAATGGAATATTTGACAAAAGAATGCTGATCAAAAAAATATTTGACAAAAGGATTAACAATCACTAGCAGCAAAAATACCTTGTCGCGAATGCGCATACTCATCACAGGAATGTCAGATATAAAGACTGTGTGATAGTTTTTAGCTATTGCAATATAATCTGCTGCCCCTACCTGAAGAAAATCAAAATTATTATAAGCCCATACATATACAAAGCAAGTACTTTAGGCAAGATTGTTTCATAAAGTAAGAAGCCAATACATTGAATAGAGCTTAGTATGTATGAAGATAAGATGCTTTGATGTAGTCTTACTCTTTTCTTAGAACTAATTGAGGATATCATGGATGAATGAAAGCTAACTCTTGGAAAACAAAGTGGCACAGGGTGGGCTTAAATGTTAAAGTCAAAACAATCATAATGATGATAATAATTGTTATCAAATATTAAAAGACTGATAAAAATTAAGATCTCTCTGATTGCTATTTAGTCATGACTAAATGACAAATACTGATTACTGACTATTAGCACTAGAATTATAAGATTAATGTTTAAATAAATCATTAGATCAAGATAAAAATAAGAGTTAGATACAACTATAATACTATTTTATCATACAGGGGCAGACATACTACCGGGCGACCACATAGATATTCGAATGTGAATCTTGCTACCCCATTACAGCTTTCAGGAACCTCCAAAGTTCTGATTTAAAACATAATGCAAGCATCAATTGGAATCAGCCTATCTTAGGAGTAAATTGTGTTCAGATTGAATGTGTTACCTTCCAAACATCACTGGAATGGTAGTAGCACTAATCCTTCCTCCAGATTTATTGATGATTTTGCACCATATTTTATCAAATTCTTTAACAGCATGGCTATCTAAAGGCCAGACGTAGTGAACCTGCATGGATGCATATTGATAACCGTTTTCAACTTATAAGAAAATATATCTCTTGTCTAGGGCTTAAGAATTTGAATGATGCATCAGTGCATCAAATATAGAAGCCATTACTAGGCATAATGGTAAAATCTCAGGCTGGCAAGCATGAGAATGTGGCTTCGAGTCTGAGAGTGGCCACTGTGCAAAAAAAAAATATAAAAAAAAAAAAACAAAGGTTAGAGCTGAATCCAGTCTACCCCTCCCAAGACCCCAGATAGCTGGGACTGCCATTGGGTAATGGCCTTTATGACCAGTGCACCAAATATCCTGAAATGATGCAACTTCTAAGGATACATCCCAAGAAATGCCATTTGTATCCAAATACCCCAAAATAAGTAAATAAGCATCAAGTTTAAATCTCGCCTGGTCTATGGATCTTTTTGCTATATAACGGCGATAGTCAATCTCACTTCCAACCGCAACAATTTGACAGTGCTGTTCCAGCTTCGCAACAAATTTTAGGAAGATCTCTCGCTGCATGCCATCCTACACATGGAAGGCACAACATGAAGTGCTTTAACCTTGAATCTCTAAACATGGCCTACTGAATAAGCCGGTAATGGTGCCATAAAAAAAAGGCAGGTAGCAATACCATTTTTGTTTGATTTTTATGTTAATTACTGAGGGGAAAGAA
Organism: Nelumbo lutea; assembly: GCF_056320005.1. Taxonomy (NCBI): domain Eukaryota; kingdom Viridiplantae; phylum Streptophyta; class Magnoliopsida; order Proteales; family Nelumbonaceae; genus Nelumbo; species Nelumbo lutea. The sequence goes on from NC_142691.1 coordinate 14,603,265, forward strand.
AAATGATAGAGATCTTAAGGTGTCAGGTTATCCTTCTGCCCACAATTCAAGTAACTTGAGATAGAGGAAGGGAAGTTGTCAGGTGGTGATAAGAGGGATGTAGGACTCAGTGAAAGGTCCTTGGGCATTGTCACCATATCAGAGAATCTAGAGAATTGGTGTCAGAAATAAAGTTCATTCAAATTGATCCACTTTACTTGCTCATAGCCTTGCCACTTAGCCAGAGATGGAGTTGAAAGGAGTGAATTATATTGGAGATCAGCTGTTCTGGAATAGCATCTTGTCTCTCTTGATTGTACCTTGTGTCTCATGATTTTATGACAGTTTTTATGACCTTTTCCATTCCCATCTTTATAATGGGAATAAATACCATCTTTCTTATGGGAATATAAAGTTGAAGCACCCCTGAGTAAAGTATAATGGGTAAGCCCTGAAGGGACAAAACTTGGGGGGTGGAGGAGGAGATGAAATAAACCTGAAAGAATAGGATGATCAGCCAAGGGACTAAGGTGATTTGAAGACATCAAACAACCGGAGACACACCTGATTCAAATCCTGTGCTGCTCTATTGCTAGTAGCCACAAGAACAGTTCCAGTACTCAACAATCTGCTTAAAATTCCAGATAAGGCCACAATAGCAAATACATCAACAGTCTGAAATAGGAAACAAGAAATATTAAGTCAAATAACTTGTTTTCACAGTGATAATCCAGTTTGTGAAAAATGAACTAATAATTTATGAAGTGATTGAATACTCTATACTAGTGCCATACATGACAAAGAAGAATGCTACATATAAAATGGAACAATTAATCTTTTTTCTTTTTGAGAAAAGATAACAGATTTCAATAATCAAGGGAGGAATGTACAAGGCCTTGGCAGTAAAAAATAAAAAAGCAAAGCCCGCTAATAATTTGGCAATGCATGAGCACTATACAAAAAGTCCCTTCCCAAACCAGAATTTGCTAGGTTATCAGCCAACTGGTTTTAACTCTCTAGAAATCCATCTAAAACTGCACTACAAGCAAGAGGCTATCTCCTTGGGAGAGCTTCCAAGGATCAGGAATCTGTCCAGACACCCAGTTTATGAAATTTCTCGAGTCCCCTTCCACTGCAATGGAACTAAGCTGCTTCAACTTGGCAATTCTTAGACCCTCCAGGAGAGCTCGAGTTTCTGTTTCTGTTGCATCAGCAGCATTGGAAGGACCACTAAGAGCCCATGTCACTTTGCCATTTCATCTGCGCACCAGACCTCCTATTTCCAGGTTCCAACTAAGAATTTTGGCAGTTCCAAGGAAATGGAACTAATGATTTCATTCTCCAAGTCCAACCGGGAATCGATTAGTAACAGCCCTGAACCTAATTGAGTTGACAGGATAGCTCATACATCAAGGAACAATTTGTATAGATGGACAGAATGTATCACACAGTGATAGCACAGGTGAGGCACATTTCAAGTTCTGTGCTTCGCCTAGGCCCAGGTGCATCTCCTTTAAAAAGGCATGTGCGTGGTGTGCCTTGTGCCTCAGCCCAGGCGTGCACCTTAAAATTTGTGCTTTAAGCATGGTGGCTGAGCTGGGGGCTCCACCCATGGACCACCAACTGCCCCTTGAGGCAAATCAAACATGTCCATACTAAGGTCTTAAATTCTTCATCCATACATAAAAGATTGGTTTTTAATTTTAACTATAGTTCCTTGTCTTTTAAAAATGTCTTGTATTAAGACAGGACCTGATCCCATAAATGTCTTTGAACTATGTCAAGTACTATATTGGTAAAACAAGCTCTTGAAGAACTTCAGGTTTCAAATACCTGTATTTCATCAAAGCAAAGAATACTTGCTCCTCTCTGATTCATTTGCCGATCTACAAGAAACTTATCTGCCACAGTAGGAAGGATATTCTTCATCTGTACTTCTTGCATATATCTTTCTTCTGCAACCAGCCACTGTTTTACTTTATTGTCAAATGGAAGGTTCATAATCCAGCTAGAAATACCAGACTGCAAGGACTTCTCCTCAACTTGGTTTTTCCATATCTTATGCATATGCTCATGTATTTCAAGCATAGCCTGCAAGTGAAGAATATAAAATTTATGAAATATGCAAGAGTCAAAACAAAAAGGGAATAAAGGAAAAGAGCTTTTCTAGAATAATATCTGTGAGAAAATTGGCATGTTTAAGTAGTCTAGTTAAGGAAGCTAGGCAACAAAAATGAATAGCTAAATATATGCATATACAATATATTATATGTACATGACAGTACATAGGCAACAGGGAAATTTCATGTAATGATAAACTATTAACCAAAATTTAAATTAATAAATGACAAAGAAAAATACACTTGACTTTCAGAAATAATGACAAGATTTTTGGATAAACCATACACAAGGATTAAAAACCTTAATTTTTTAGATTTACATGCACTTCTATCCATCAAGAATGGATTACAAACTCATATCAATATACGAAGGGGACATAACTAGTTATTGGCTTCCATTAAGATGCCTAATATCCATACCGCCTGCCTAGTTAGCCAGATAGGTGAGGTGATTGCATAGTCAACACTTTTTAATAACACTGGTTTGTCCTCTACCGAAACCATAGATCATTCATTCATTCTCAGTAGAAATAAAGCAAAATCTATTACTAATATGGAAGTGAGGCCTGACAACACAGGAAGTCCAATTGCTTTAACAATAGGTGAACATTTGCCATCTATTGGTTTATTGGCAGAAATAATCTAGAATATTCCATAACTTACTAATGAAGAAGGTTGTATTCCCTCCTCACAGTAGATTTTCATGAGCAACAGTTAAGTAGAGGCATGATAAATGAAAATAAAGTATTTAATCAGGATATCCCTTTTTTGTGGGAGAGCCCCTTCTCATCTTGATGTTGCTAGCTTCTTTATTTTCCTTCTCTTTTAGGAAATAGAGTTTATTTTATTTGCAACAAAAAATAGAGCAGCTGATGTTTGCCCCTTATTTTTAATTTTTATGAAACCGAAAATGTGAACAAACAAATTTTGTACTCTAAAGACTTCCCTACTATCTCCCTTTTTCATTCATGAGGATAACAGGTTATGCTTGATTGTAGGATCTTCTGCATGCATATATATGTTCACATTGTTACATGTGTATATATGGTATATGCACATATAAACACAAAACATATGTTCACATTGTTACATGCACAAATTGGTAAAGTTCTTCCAGGCTGGGAAAGGGAAATATATATGCTATGGCTCGAGATATAAATAAAACAGGAACTTAAAACAATAGCTGTGCCATATATTTGTAAGGCTACATATAGAACATTACTGTTGATATTTGTTGAAATATGAGAAATAAGTTCGTCATTTGTCATATTTGCAGTAATTGAATGAGTATGTTTACTTTTTATATTTCCTCTTATAAGGTGATCTTTGGCAGGTTCTATCTTTTGTTTCCATCTCTTAATAGGGAGGTTTTCATAGGTCTTTTGTTGCCGTTATAGGGAGTACACAGACAGGGGTATATCAGTCCTTTTGTTTGTATTGTGAAATATAAATAATAGAAAAGAGGCTAATGCTCTATGCTCTTTCCTCTCTTCCTCAACCTGCATTCTCTTCTATCTCTTCTTCCTGTTTTCCCTTCTCTCTTAAATCAACACACTTAAAACACTAAATTCACAAGGACAACAGACAAATTTATTTATTTACTCTGTGCAACTATGATTTTATGAAATCAATTGAAAAATCCCAAGGCGCTATGTAGATATGTATTTTAACTTTTATAATTGATGAAGAAGAACTAAATAAATGAGGAATAACCTCCCGAAACATGACAAAATGCACACAATTGCTAAACTATAATAATTCAGACTTCTACTTCCAAGAAAACCATGCATTTCCAATCTACAAGAAAACTATGTTATGACTGCAGAATACTGTCAATATCTAACAATATAAACAAACCTTTACCTCGTGAAAGTGAAACCTCCGTCGATGTTTAACAATACCTTCGGTGGCACTGTAGAACATGTCCATAAGCATGGTTTTCCCTGCATTGTACACAAGAATTTTGTTTTTCTTTGTGAAAAGCTGTTATACACGAGTTAAAGATCATATGGTTGCAATCCAGAAAGGGGTCCTCATATGAGGGAACACTTCTATCCAGTGGATTGGTTGTATATGGAACTTAAACAGAATTTTGTATGGGTGTCAAACAGTCTGACACCAGGAAAGTGCCAACCCATGTCAAAATCCCTCATTGAATCAAATTCCACAGAATATTATAATAGAAAATAAACATGGCATGGCATGGAAACAGAACATAATCTAAAAGAAGCTTCAGCCTATATGATAGAGTGGATATGAAGCTATCTTATTTGGATATACAACTCAAATGCAAGAAACTGAAGGAAAATCTAATTTTAATTTAAAAAAGGTAAGGAAAGTCGAATTCTAAGTTTCTAATTTTGGTACAAATGGATGATGAACAATTATATACAAGCATTTTCTTCACAAGCATATCATCAATGTATCAACAACATACCACTTCCAACATTTCCATATAAATACAGTCCTTTTGGGGCCGGAGGGGCAACTGGTCTGCGGCCAACTAGTGAATCCAACTTCTTTTCCCGATTAAGGTAAGACACCCATTTTCCAACCCCTGGTTCTATGTTCCCATTTTTTTTCCTGATTGAAAATAGATATTTCATAAATGAAAAAAAAAGAAAAACCAGTGAGTGTCGAGAAAATAAAATGTCATTGCTGGATTTACAAGTTATATGAGCAGATTTGCATCTATCAATTCTCAAATAAAATCTGCATCTATGAATCTTCAAATTTTAATTACTCCAGTGACTGCACAATGATAATTAATTAGAATAGAAAAACAACCCAACCATCTAAGAAACATTGCATCCAAACTTCAATAACTCATGGTAGATACATTTACCAATGAAGTGTCAGTACCCCAATCTGTATACTAATCACTGCTGTCACTAATCATAGTCAGGGTGTTGCTTAGGGCTGTCAATGGGTCGGGTTGGACCTGATGGAACCGAACTGATTGGGTCGGCTCTGGATCTAGGAACTGGAACTGATGAGTTGGTTCCGGTTCCTAATAAATTGTCCCAATTCTTATCGGTTCAGAACAAGTTCTACCCAGTCCTGAACTGATTCAGACCCGACCCAACCTATCTATATATATATATATATATATATATATATATATATATATATATATAATATGTTGAATTATATATTATTTAATATATTAATAAATTAATATTATATATATAATTTAATAATTTAATAAATTAATATTATATATAATATTTTTAGTAGGCTTATCATAATCGGGTCCATCGGGTCAGACCCCATTGTCCCGAGAACCGATCGGTTTGGTGCTGGGTCTAAAATTACAGACCCTATCAGGTCCAGTTCGGTTCCAGGTCCTTTTCATTTCTTGTCGGGTTGGTTCTGGTTTTACTTGGACCTGACCCATTGACAGCCCTAGTGTTGTTAATCTCAGAGTTAAGCTTTTCAAACTCAACAAGTAGACATGACTTTGAAAAGTTTTAAAACACTGTTAAGGAGAAAAGTAATGATGGTGACACCACATCTTATGGTTAAGAACCAGACTTTGGTAGCCTCAGAGTCAAGAAGGCTTCCATTACATGGAACTTGAAAGGGAATACACAAGAATGCACTACAACCATTCAAGAATGTTCATATCTGAACATCGTCCTATATAAGGTGATTTATTTTTATGAGTTCCTCTATAAGGTGATTCTTTGAATGTGAGATGGGATTCTTTGCAACTGGTTACATTGTAGCAATGCATTGAATGGTAACAATGGAAATAAGTTGCTCCACCAATCCACTGCATTGTGGAACCTTTAAGAAATAAATGATTATTGAACAAAAATGAATTCTAAAATAATAATGTGTTTGATGATAAAATATAGGTGAAGGACAGCAGGAAAAAACTATTAAATCAACTCATCCAAACATTCACTGACTTTATAGCAGAAAATTTATTAATTGCACAAGGTTCTTGAAGGTTCTAAGCATGAAAATGAATCAAACAGGTTGGCCTATTTCAATGGGAAAATTCATTCAGCACCAATAGCTAGCCAAACATATCTGCCTTCTTTCCTTTTTGGCTTACATAACACTACTTCCATACACCAATAAGCAACCAAAAGACTCTTTGAAACTTGTAATAAATGTGTTACCTGTTGTCATTTATAAACTATAATTGATGTCAAAATAACGATTCCTACAAAATGAGAGTTATTTCTTTGTATATATATTTACTGCCAAAATAACAGGAGAACTGTCACGTGGTCTTCTTAGTTGGTTATGCGGTGTTTTTTAAAGCTTAATTGGTTTAATTAATTGATGTAAATGATAAAATCCAATGTATAATGTCCAAGCATCCTTTTGGTGCAAAGTTGTCATTGTTCCTCATATATGTTTCATTTGAACAGTCATATGCACCAATATCTACTATACTGAATAAGTTGAAAAGAAGATGATACTCCAAAAAACATGCATAAAGGAATGTATGAGAGTCTTTTGAGGAGTATAAAGCCTCTCACCGTGAAATCCATTTCTCAACAAGCTTATTTTGGTGTTTATTTACTGTAGTCCAAACACCACCCTTTTGTTTGAGCTCAGCTTCCTCCATCAAAAGCTTGTGCCGTTCATCCTCCCGGTTCTTCTCCCAATTGTCCAGGTTAATCTGCAAAAGGTATAAAATAAACAACCTTTGAGTTTGACCAAGAAAATCAAATTAGCCACTTGATTCACCACAGAGATCCAGGCATACATGGTATTGCTCCATATCTTTCTCATACTGCTCCAACCTCCCAAGTAAGTTTTCCAATTCAGAAGCCACACTTTCCTGGTAAGGATCATATTGGAGCTTTCCTTCCTCAACTAAACTCCTATAGACTTTTAGTGGTCCTGCAAAGAAATAATTGGATAAGAAAAATATATACATAGATAAAGGACTATGACTTAAGTCAAATCACTCAATTCATTCGCATTCCTCCAAGAAACCTGGCCTTATCCACTAAGAAGACTAGGGGGAACAAGAGAATGGTTCTGATAACAAAAAATACTCATATATTAAAGAAAAATACCAGCCAAAAGTATTCATATACTGAAGAAAAATATCAGCAGCTCAATATCAAAATAAAAAGAATAAACAAAAAGTCCATGGCTAAACTTAGCTAATCTTGATTTGAGGTTGGCTACATGAATCTTGATTTACCATTCTACTCTATTAAGAGTCTCAAAATTGCTAATTAATGCAATGAAAGTGTGCTTAAGAGAGTCTTATTTTTCATTACCATCCTTTAATTGGTAGTAATACACATGCCCTTTGCAAGGTTCCAACTCCATCTGTGCTTGTTTAGTTATTCTTTGCTTTGTATGAAACACCAATATCATGACTGTGGAACGGGTTTGACTTTTGTCAATAAATTCATGTCAACATTAAGGATCTTCACCTCTCACCTTCCGGTAAGTCAACATAAGGAATGCCGTTTCTCTTTTTTCTTTTAAATGCCGATACTAGGTACTGCATCTTTGAATTGGTATAAACATGAGATAGGGAAGACGTTTCATTATCCTACCGTTATCTAGGAAACTCAGGAATCCCTTTTTTATCAGTGACAAATTACTTAGAATCTTCTTGGGACATAATCAACCCTCTTAAGATGAAATCAATATTCTTTATCTTGGAACTGAACCTAACCAACTGACACAAGTATTATATTTCTAGTTGAGTCAAGTTGAGCTTCAGCACCGAAGTACCTAACGCGACTTGTATTATATGCATAATGGTGAACTGTTGTATCACTTTTACAAGCTTAAACTTCTTCAATCCCACATAACAATGAAATTCTATGAACCTAGAAAACTAATTGCTAGGAAAATGCAAAAAAAACAAAAAACAAAAAACAAAAACAGAAAAAAAAGAAAAAACAAAATGCTCACATTTAAATTCAACTACCCAAGCACTTGGGGTCCACTGCCGAACCAGTCATGCAGAGAAGCGGCCATAAAGTCTCATTATTTAAAGATTACGAACCAAATAATTCTGGTTCTATGCCAGAAACTAATTAAGATAATGTAACAGGACAAACAGAACTATAGAAGACGTACCAGTTTGACAAGCTACTTCAGAATACAGATGAACCGAAATTCACAAGGAGAACAATGGAAAACGAAATTGAATGAGACAGGAAATTAAAAGAAGTCGACAGAAGATGGAATTTGAATTCGGGAGATGAATAAAACGAAATTCAACCTGGACGCCTTGGGGAAGGCTGCTGAGATCGATCACAGTAACAGCGGATCACATTTATCTGAGACTTGGAGGATCTATCCAATAGGTTTTTCCTAGCGAAAGCTCGACATAGAAGTGACGAAACCGAAGCAAGCCTTCTCATCGTCATCTTGCTCCCGTCCGATGAGAACTAAGGAACACTCGGAGTCGATGACTCAACTCCGGAGTAGCGCCAATTCCAAAAAAGTGTATCAAACGCCGCAGGCAACGTGGCGTCACGGAGGCCATCCACTTGTCATGTCTCGGTTCCTCGAGTAGGTTGAACCGTTGAAGTCGAAGAGACTGTCCTGTGGGGCATAGTGGTCGACAGTAGGGTGTTCATTATACGGTTCAACCCGCCAAATCGATCGAACCAAATCATAATTTGCTGTGGGTTAAACGGTTGATTCGATTTTCTGAATTTTAGGCTCAGTTTGGAAGGAGAGTTCAAATGTAAATACGTGGAGTGTAAAACCTTATATATTGTATTATTTTATATGCATTTGCAGTGTATACTCTTTCCAAATTGAGACTTAGAAACCAAATTTGCATACTAATTATATGGTGACTAATTGAGTAGTCACTCGTTGGTATGTTAGTTGGCTCGTTTCAATATTGGCACAGAATTAATTTCTGCAACCATCAATATAGCATACTAACTAGGAGTGTACGACACCAAATACAAAAAAAAAGATTTTATGGTGATTAAAAAACAATACTACTAATTATTATTTATATAAACATATATGTTATTTGGGCTTTATAATTGGATTAAACCCAATAAAATGGTGCAAATCATAGGTCCTGTTTGATGCGTCTTTTTGTATAGGCTGTTGGCTTTTTAGAAATTTGGTAGTCCACGTGTTACTATTTTCTCATTTGGTTAGAAAAAGATTTAACCATTGAAAACCACAACCTTAAAAAACGTAGGAAGCTAATTTGGGCCATTTTGGAAAGCTCCAAATGGAGCTTTTTGTCTTCTTTTTTTTTCAATTCACTTTCGAGCGGAAAGACATGTAAACAAATACATCTTAATCAAACAGTTTTCAAGCTGTTAAGACCTTGATGCAAAAGCTCACATTGTCTTTTGACTGTCAAAACTTTCAGAAGATCTTTCAAAAAAAACTTATCAAACAGCCCCATATTAAAAACCACACCATACCATAATAGAACAGTTTGATTTGGTTAAAAAAAAAAAAAAAACTCAAATCATATTCTACCAATTTGAGTTGTGATGTACTCTTAACCGCACCAAACTGAACGTGAACACCCCTCCTATTCAACAAAAGTCTTATAATCTCATCGATCAGGTCTGAAATCTCTATAGATAATGCTCTACTTTATCGAATCTCAATGGAGTCCTCCATCGTCTAGTTAGCAATATTGGGGGTTAGGGAATTCGGGTTGAGCTTCGTTCCAGAAACACCGAATCCGCCGCGGGATGCTTCCATGTCATGTGCGAATTGTGATTCCAGGTTGACCCGCCCTATCACTCAGAAGACGACCTATACCAGACATGATTAGTTTTCGAACCAACTTATGTCCATACCGGACCATTACGACCCATGGATGATGGATCTGAATGTATAAGGTTTCCATCTGTATAATGGTTAACGTGCTAACTCAGCCATCTATGCGGGTTAATCTGACTGAGCCACCATCCAAATAGCCCCAATACATAGAAACCTACAAAATTTTAGACCATGATTTGTCTAGAACTCAAATTATTAAGTTGCTTTCTCTCTCTTGAGAAATTCTGAAATTTCAGATTTCTGACCAAATCCTTTTATTTATTTATTTTAAACAGCAAGATACCCAATCGAAATTTCATACTATTAAAGAATGGGTACAAAAGTCCTACTGCAAGAGAGCTTGTAAAAGTTGCAACAAAGTTAGAGATGGCCCATTCCTCTTCCCACGATACATAATCTATTCTGATGACACAAATGAGCTTTGAAAATTAGCACTATTGAGAATGTCGCACTACTTAATGCAATCTTGTTATCTCAAAGAGAAGAAGAAACAGTTCCAGGACCTTTAAATGCTTCTCAGCATGATATAAAGAGCTTCTGAAGTACATAATGACACTTTGTACTCTTACCTTTCTTTCTAATAATCCTATTTGAATGCTCAACCCCATCCATCAATTCTTCTTGACCAACCCTGCCTCAGACTATCAAACCAGAGTGCAGCTGCACTTCCCTCCAGGCTCCAACAAAGACAGTGCCAGACCAAAGCACCTTAAATTCCAAGGAGACCTAAAGCAAACTGAATTTTTATCCATCCACCATTCATCTTCCCTATTTTCTGTAGATCAAGTTCTCACAGTTCATGAATTCCAAATTTCCAAATAGAAATGATTCTTTACAGTTTTAGTAACATATCCATTGATGGGACTGGGAAGGCCTCTTAATGTTGCAGTTGTCACAGGATTTCCAGTAACAGTATTTAACCACCCGTGCAGCACCTTCATTTCAAATACCCACCTGACTCCATTTTTCAGTATTTTATGTACCTACATGAGTGAAAAAAAAAGTGTCATCAACAATGCAAGATAAAGATCTCACGAAGGATCAACAAAGTTTAAAAACTGAAAACAGGTACAAGAAGTACTTTTATAAAACTAGCTAAAGGGCATATGCTTCACACGTGAAGGCAAGGTATGTAAATTATTGATTGAGGTTTTATCGGAGTACTTGAACTTTCTTGAGAAAGTATTGAATTGTAAATCTGGAACACAGGGACAACAATTCCTCCACAAGGTGCAGATTAGAAGATTTAGCTTGTATGAATCGTTATTGGTTTGATACCAATAATGGCAGTCGTTTTAATATGTTAGGTATCCCCGATTGAAAAGAAATTGATGGTACATTTCATTTCGTATATATCCCTGCCATATATCATATATGAAGGTAAGTGAGCAATGTTAACAAAGTTAACGGTTTGTGATAATACATTCTTTTTAATGGATTGTGATGAGGGCAGATTTGGCCCTCCAGTAAAATTGTGACACGTGGCACCTCGTGACAACTAGGAAAACACCCAGTCAACAAACTTACGAAGTTGGTGGCCCACCCGGGCACCAGTCTGGCCGGCCTGGCGCGACCTGCGCGGGCCTGCGCGGCGTGGGTGCAGCCTGCCCGAACTGCGCACGGCCTGCACGACCTGGACCAGCCTAGCGCATGATCCGGCCAAGGCGCCAGCTTGATGACCTGATCTAGACACTGACCCGCCGACTGACACAGGTGCCAGCTTGACGACCTGATCTAGACATTGACCCGCCGACTGACATAGGCGTCGACCTGACGACCTGGCCTAGACACTGACCCGCCGACTGACGCAGGCACCCCTCTGACAGGATGCGACCTGGCCTAGACACTGACCTGGCCTAGACGACCTGGCCGCCTGACACAAGCGCCAGCCTGACGACCTCGAGGAGTTCACCACCGTACCCCGATTCTGACAGGATGCGACGAGTCTTACCGTTTGGAGGCTTTTCACCCACCTAACCCGCGAGGACTCCGGTATATAAAGACCTCACCCCCCAAAGGGGAAGAGGAGGAAAGAGAAAGGGAAGTAACCCTGCTCTCTAGCTCTCTCATATTATCTTCAAAGCTCTCTACAATAAGAGTGCTAACTTAAGCATCGGAGAGCCCCCACCGGGAAAGTACCCCCGGGACCTCTGATTCAGTTCTTGCAGGTTCTTCAGCTCCCGCCGCCTACGAAGAGGAGGAAAAGATGCAGTTCTCGAAAGTCCCTCAACTCCCCCCACCTACAATGAGGAGGAAGAGATGGAGTTCTCGGAGGTCCCTGAACTCCTGCCACCTACAAAGAAGAGGAAAAGATGAAGTTCTCGCAGGTCCCTCATCTCCTGCAGCCTACAAAGGAAAGAAGACCACCTCATGCTGAGGGCAGTCGGATTGCACCGCACCAGGGAGCTCCAACATTCTCTAAGGCATCGACCACCTAGTAGGGAGTTCGCCACTAGGTAGTTCGCCACCAAGGCAGTTCGCCACCAAGGCAGTTCGCCCCCAGGCAGTTCGCCACCAGGGAGTTCGCCACCAGGCAGTTCGCCCCCAGACAGTTCGCCACCAGGGAGTTTGCCACCAGGCAGTTTGCCACCAAGGCAGTTCGCCCCCAGGCAATTCGCCACCAAGGCAATTCGCCACCAAGGCAGTTTGCTCCCAGGCAGTTCGCCACCAAGCAGTTCTCCCCCAGGGAGTTCGCCACCAAGTAGCTCGTCATTAAGGCACGCCACCACCGGGTCGAATAACGAGGTACTTTGCCAAAAAATTTTACATCACAAAACATTGGTACGTGGCTGAAAACGGTTACATCAATTGGCGCCGTCTGTGGGAACCCGCTACAAAAAGCTAAGTTCTCATCCTACCAAAGCTAAGTTCTCATCTTGCCAAAACTAAAGTCCTCACTTTTTAGAAATTGAAGCTATCGCTTTATAGTTTACATTTTTTATGAACTCAGAGACTATGCAGGGAGCTAACGGACTAAGTAGCTCTACCAACCTTACTTTCAATTCAGATAATGCCACATCAGTCATCTCCGCAAGGTCCCCCCTACAAAGATGAGCTCTTCGTGGCTTCCGCGGGAGTTGGCGGCCAACTGACTACATAGGCGCCCTTACTGGTCGAGCCTTCCAAGGCTCCCATGTGAGCTGGCAACCTAAAGTTAGTGGTGTTGCCCCCGAAGGTCGAGCCCCTAGTAGCTTCTTGTAGGAGTAGGTGATCGGCATTACGAAGCTGATGCAGGCCAAGCCTACGGGCCACCTCACTACTTAAGACCCGGTTGCCTCTCCGGCATGGGCAAAAGTAAAAAAAGAGTAGACTACGAGTCGCTCCCAAAAGCCTACGGGCCACATTATTGCTTAAGACCCAGTTGCCTCTCCGGCACAGGCAAAAGTCAAAAAAGAGTAGACTACGAGTCGCTCCCAAAAGCCTACGGGCCACATTATTGCTTAAGACCCAGTTGCCTCTTCGGCACGGGCAAAAGTAAAAAAAGAGTAGACTACAAGTCGCTCCCAAAAGCCTACGGGCCACATTATTGCTTAAGACCCGATCGCCTCTCCGGCACGGGCAAAAGTCAAAAAAGAGTAGAGTACGAGTCACTCCCAAAAGCCTACGGGCCACATTACTGCTTAAGACCCGGTCGCCTCTCCGGCACGGGCAAAAGTAAAAAAAGAGTAGACTACAAGTCGCTCCCAAAAGCCTACGGGCCACGTTACTGCTTAAGACCCGGTTGCCTCTCCGGCACGGGCAAAGTCAAAAAAGAATAGACTACGAGTCGCTCCCAAAGCCTACGGGCCATACTAGTAATTGGATCAGCACTTACTAGCTCATCGACTAACGGGCCAAAAGAAATCTACTCCCTTCGCTGAGTTACTATCAGCTCGGGAGTGGGGAGCTATTGATGAGGGCAGATTTGGCCCTCCAGTAAAATTGTGACACGTGGCACCTCGTGACAATTAGGAAAACACCCAGCCAACAAACTTACGAAGTTGGTGGCCCACCCGGGCACCAGTCTGGCCGGCTTGGCGCGACCTGCGCGAACTGCGTGCGGCCTAGCGCACGGCCTGCGCGACCTGGCCGACCTGGACCAGCCTAGCGCATGATCTGGCCAAGGCACCAGCTTTACGACCTGATCTAGACACTAACCCGCCGACTGACACAGGCGCCAGCTTGACGACCTGATCTAGACACTGACCTGTCGACTGACATAGGCGCCGACCTAACAACCTGGCCTAGACACTGACCTGCCGATTGACGCAGGCACCCCTCTGACAACCCAGCCCAGGCGTCGACCTGGCCGCCTGACACAAGCGCTAGCCTGACAACCTCGAGGAATTCACCACCGTGCCCCGGTTCTGACAGGATGCGACGAGTCTTACCGTTTAGAGGCTTTTCACCCACCTAACCCGCGAGGACTCCGGTATATAAAGACCTCACCCCCCAAAGGGGAAGAGGAGGAAAGAGAAAGGGAAGTAACCCTACTCTAGCTCTCTCATATTATCTTCAAAGCTCTCTACAATAAGAGTGCTAACTTAAGCATCGGAGAGCCCCCACCGGGAAAGTACCCCCGGGACCTCTGATTCAGTTCTTGCAGGTTCTTCAACTCCCGCCGCCTACGAAGAGGAGAAAAAGATGCAGTTCTCGGAAGTCCCTCAACTCCCCCCACCTACAAGGAGGAGGAAGAGATGGAGTTCTCGGAGGTCCCTGAACTCCTGCCACCTACAAAGAAGAGGAAAAGATGAAGTTCTCGTAGGTCCCTCATCTCTCGCAGCCTACAAAGGAAAGAAGACCACCTCATGCTGAGGGCAGTCGGATTGCGCCGCACCAGGGAGCTCCAACATTCTCTAAGGCATCGACCGCCTAGTAGGGAGTTCGCCAGGCAGTTCGCCCCCAGGCAGTTTGTCCCCAGGCAGTTCGCCACCAGGGGGTTTGCCACCAGGCAGTTCGCCACCAAGGCAGTTCGCCCCCAGGCAGTTCGCCACCAGGGAGTTCTCCACCAGGCAGTTCGCCACCAAGCAGTTCGCCCCAAGGCAGTTCGCCTCAAGCAGTTCGCCACCAAGGCAGTTCGCCCCCAGGCAGTTCGCCACCAGGCAATTCGCCCCTAGGTAGTTCGCCACCAAGGCAATTCGTCCCAAGGCAGTTCGCCACCAAGGCAGTTCGCCCCCAGACAGTTCGCCACCAGGGAGTTCGCCACCAGGTAGTTTGCCACCAAGGCAGTTCGCCCCCAGGCAATTCACCACCAAGGCAGTCCGCCCCCAGGCAGTTCGTCACCAGGGAGTTCGCCACCAGGCAGTTCGCCACCAAGGCAGTTCGCCACCAGGCAGTTCGCTACCAAGGCAGTTCGCCACCAAGTAGCTCGTCACTAAGGCACGCCACCACCGGGTCGAATAACGAGGTACTTTGCCAAAAAATTTTACCTCACAAAACATTGGTACGTGGCCGAAAACGGTTACATCAGATTGAAACAGATCTATTAGCCATGACAGTAATGTCTGCAAGTAAATCACAAAGAATATCAAGTAAATCCTACATTAAATTAAACAAGATCCGCATCATGAGAGCAAATAGAAGCGCCTTGATGCCCATGGGATTTAACATTCTTCTCAGAGCCAAATGTTAGAAGGTAAGCAGAATTCAGAGTGAAACCTGTTATCCTTTTTTTTTGATAAGCAAAAACCCACTATCCTTGCATGATGAAATTCCCTGCATGTGTAAGAATTAATAACCAGAGAGGTCAAGCAATCAGGAAATACAATAAAGAACTAGTCAATAGGAAAAAAAGAATGAGAGAACAAAGTATATACACTTAGTCTAAAACATCCCATGAGCACATGACAGGAATTCTTCCTAAGGAAATTGTTTTTTTTTTTTCTTAAATTAATAATCAGTTAGCTCCATTTCTTCAACACATCTAAGGGTCTGTTTTTTTTTTTTTTTTTTTTTTTTTTTTTATCAATAACTGTGAATTGAATTAAGATTATGAAAAACTACAAAGCAAGCGAGCTAAACAATCTTAACTCCCGAGTACAACCAGTGAACACCAAAAGTAAAGCAATTACAACACAGCCAAAAAATAGAGTTTCTATTCACCCCTTACCTAGCTAGACCATCTGCCAATGAGTTTGCACTTCTCTTTACCCATGTGCATTGAATTTCAATGTCCTTAGTCAGCCACTTAAATTTTCTCTTTTCATTGCTGTAATTCCAGAGCCTAGAGTTATCCTCTTTTAGCCAGTTCACCACAACTTCAGAATCTCCTTCTATGATCAACTTATTAATATGCATGTCCTTAGTCAGCCACTTAAATTTTCTCTTTTCATTGCTGTAATTCCAGAGCCTAGAGTTATCCTCTTTTAGCCAGTTCACCACAACTTCAAAATCTCCTTCTATGATCAACTTATTAATATGCATGTCCTTGACCCTTTGTACCCCTTCAAGAGCTGCTAGTATCTCAGCCCTCAAGGAATCTCCCACCCCTATTGGTCCATAAAACATAGATAACAGATTCCCTTGTTCATTTCTTATTGCTCCCCCTATTCTGGATGGCCCTGGATTACCCATACTGCTGCCATCAAAATTCAGTTTAGTAAAACTGTGAGGTGGAGGAATCCAGCAAGAGCTTGAGGCCTTCTTAGCTGAAGCTAATTCTGCAATCTCCTTCCAGTTTCTTAGCTCATCAACTGAGAATTCTACAAACAGGGCCAAAGTTTTCAACAAATGTATCACCCTAATATGGATAACCTCCAAAATTACTTCCAAGCTTCTCTCATTTTCTGAAAAGATCCATGAATTTCTCTCCTCCCAAACAGTCCAACAAACTGCAGCCCTAATACATCTCCACATAATCTTGGCCCTTTTTATTGGCCAATTCAGCATGGAAGTGAAAAAGCTTTTCGTTTGATCCGTGATCGGAATGGGAATCTCTTGGAATCAGAATTGGAATGGTCTATTCCCCCTACCTGCTTGGTTCAGACAGGAATCGAAATCGGATTCCGATTGATGCTGTTTGGTTCATGAAGGGGCTGGAATCGGAATCAACCATGATTTCCAATTTTGCCCCTAAAAAAACATATAAATAAATAAATATCTATAAAAACTCCCAGTTCAATACAATCCAATTAACATGTAAAGAGATAGATAGGGCTATCAATTAAACCAGGTTTGGTCCAATCCAATCCAACTTGTGTCTATTTATAAATGGACGGGATCCAATCCAATCCAAATCTAAGTACAAACCAAACCCAAACGAATCTATTCAAATTTAAATGGATCAGATTGGATCCAATTATCCAATCCAAACACTCCCGAACGACAAGTATGAAACCATTGAGTCGTACAAGCAAGTGATCAAAGAAATGCATGACGAATCAAACCAGAAATGGGCGGCGGAGCAGGAAGACCCTTGCGGAACACAGACGAGAAGAATAATTGCGCACTTTTTGTGATAATCCTTGAAGCTGGATCAACAAGCTTCGACAGCCACCCTCTTCTCCCCGCGGTCTATGGGGTTCCGGACAGCGCTCACTGGCCTATCATAAGGCATCGATGCAACTCTCCGAAACGACTTCTTCTGGAATTTCCCACCTGCTCCTTCGTACCCTCCTGCCGCTGTTGCCATGAAAGCTCAATTCCAAGCTCGACTAGAGACACAGAAACGGAAGCAATGCCCACCTATAATAGGGTTTTTACTTTTTCATTTCCCAGAAGAAGAGGAGAGAGAGAGAGATCCATGGTCACTTACCTGGCCGGAGTAGTCCAGGTTGGATCTTCAGAGTTCAGCTGCCAAACTGTTGAAGAGTTTGAAGGAGGGAGTGACGAGAGATGAGAAAGAGGGTTGGAAACTTGGCATCAGGGGTTTGAGGGTTTTTTTTTTTTTGTCATTTTCATTTTTCTTGTTTTAATATGCTGGAATGGGAATCCGATTCCGAGGGGGTGGGCCGGGAATGGCCACTCTGCTCGGAGTGGGAATCCGATTCCAATTACACTCAACCAAACGGCTGGAATCTTGAGTGTTAATCTGTTATGTTCCTTGATGTGTTGAATATTTGACAAAAGCACTTGCATTGGGCCGGGTTGAGCCAAGCTACGATTTGATGGAAAACTCTCATCTCATTCATCAAGCTATGAGAACACCTCCAACAGATTTGTAAAATGTATACGCATGGTTGAATCGCTATTTCAGCCCTACCTTAATTGTAGCAAGCAATTAAAGGCTCTTTCACGTGGTGAACGTATGACAGGAGGTGATATGGATCATGTTGTTTTCTTCCCTTTTACATGAAGCAAAACGAAAAGAGTACAGTACCACCATGTATAGGGACACAGAGTGCCAAGAATAAACTTACGAACGGTCAAAGAGATTTGCCTGGAAAACTTCAGAAGCATAGGGAAGCAAAATGAGAAGAGTAGATCAACAAACATTAGGGATCCATCCCATGTACACAGAGTGCGAAGAATAAACTAACAGTCAAAGAGCCTACAAAACTTGTGAAGCACAGAAAAGCAAAGTGAGAAGAATAGACCAGCAAACATAAGGGATGGACCCCCATGTACACACAGAGTGCTAAGATAAACTTATAAACAATCAAAGAGATCTACTTACAGTAGTACCATACCTATGGGTGGCAAATGGGTGGGTTGGGTTGGGTCACTGGGTGTGGGTTGAATACCAAATCACCCATGTTGACCCACTAAAACATTTGCTAGTTGCTAGTTGCTAGCCATATTTTTTGATATTTGTGGGTTGACCCACTCTGACCCTGACCCACCCACATGACCCACTAGTCCAAATTGGACATTTTTCATTTACTTTTTCTCTACATAAAACATAAACTTATATTTCAATTTTCAACTAAAAAACATAAAATGATTAAAAAAGTTAAAAAATATCTTCAAATAAAAAATATAAAATGCATAGAAAATAAAATGGTAACTTGGTAAAAATATATTTCATGTATAACATCAGAAATTGCAGAAAAACATAGAACATAGTAAAAGATTTAAAAGATTTAAATGAAAGTATACATTTGAGATAGAAAATGGAAATCATAAAAACAACAGAAATTATAAAAACACATGAAATTAGAAAAAAACACTGAAAATGCAAAAAATACAAAAATTAGAGAAAAAGACAAAAAATTGAAAATATATAGAAATTGTAGAAAATAACAACAGAAATTATAAGAACAATAAAGGTTATAAAAAGCACATAATTTGCAAATAAAAAACAAAAAAGATACAAGGTAGAGCATTGTTCATCAGTCGTTTTTACTGGGACAGTGCACCGTCC
The DNA here is from genome assembly GCF_056320005.1 of Nelumbo lutea. Classification (NCBI taxonomy): domain Eukaryota; kingdom Viridiplantae; phylum Streptophyta; class Magnoliopsida; order Proteales; family Nelumbonaceae; genus Nelumbo; species Nelumbo lutea. The sequence goes on from NC_142691.1 coordinate 14,622,408, forward strand.
CTGATCTCAAGACCAAAACAGAAGCTTAGCAGTGGTGTCAGCCTCCTCCTCTCTCTCTCTCTCCTCTTCTTCTTTATTTCCTTCTCTTCCCTTCCTCCCTGCCCTGTTTCTCTCTCTCTCTCTCCCCCCTTCTTCTCTCACATGTTCATAGTTGTAGATGCTGCCAGCCCATCCACTTTTGACTATTCAATTACACAAGAGAGTTGATCAATATGGTATGTCAGATTGTCGGTGCCTTGGTCAGCAAATAGAGACTCATGGGTGAGGTAAAAAAAGGGCAACCCAGTGCACAAGGCTCCCGCCAATGCAGGACCTGGGGAGGAATAGATGTACGCAGCCTTACCCCTGCACATACAGAGAGGTTGTTTACAAGATTTGAACTGTGGTCACCCAGATGCATGGGTGAGGTATGTAATATAAAATTTACATATATTAGGATTATTTACAAAAGTGTGGTTTTTTAATATGTGTTATACAAAAAAGATATATACAATTAGGTTATTTAAAGTTGTCCATGTCCATATTCTTGTACTTTCACGACTTTTTCTTTGTTTTTGGAGTCCTATCAGAATTCAACACCTCAAGAATATGAATACCCATAGAAACCGCTCGTTTCAATGGCTGGGGTAGGTTTCAGATGTCTTGCCACTGCTAAGGAGAGCCCTGAAATGGTAAAAAATCCCCACTCCATAGCCCTCCAGAATTTTTTAGAAAAAGGAAAAAAAACTGTACTGAAACGTTAGATTGGGATCAAATATACTTGCTGTCCTTCACCCCTGGCTCCTAAACTTCTCTTCCTCAAAATAAATGATTAACAACTATAGTTCCCAGATTAGTTCCTTGTTATTTGGGGTCTAATGGAATTTGGGTTTGATTGAATATGCCAAGAAGAAGCAACCAAACAAGCTTATTCACCTTATTAAGACGAAAATGTTGTGTTGAAGTTCGGCCTGCCCTAGAAGTCTGTTTGTCCGTTAGCAGTCAAGTAAAGCAAACAGGCAAGAAGAAGGAAGAAAGAGGAAGAAAGAGAGAAAAGGTCTGGTTCGAAGTAGGGAAGAATTCAACCCTACTTTCGGCCAGGCCTGTTATTATATTATTAATGTGATAGGAAAAGACATCAGTGCCCTTACTTAAGTAAGAGGCACTCGAACTAACATAATAGAACAACTCAGCAATCTCAACAGGTACAAAGACCGAAATACCCCTACACTAACACTCCCCCTCAAGCTGGTGAATATATATCATATAATCCCAACTTGTTACATATGTAGTCCACTCTCCCCCGATTCAAACCTTTTGTAAACAAGTCTGCCCACTGGTTTCCCGTATTAACATATGCGGTCTCTATCACTCCATTTAGCACCTTCTCTCTCACAAAATGACAGTCAACCTCAATGTGCTTAGTTCTTTCATGAAACACCGAATTAGAAGAGATATGAACTGCAACCTGATTGTTACAATAGAGCTTCATTGGAGTACTAATGTCATACCCTATCTCCTGTAGAAGGTTCCTTAGCCACACTAATTCACAAGTAGTATGTGCCATAGCCCAATATTCTGCTTCTACACTGCTTCTTGCCACAACTGTTTGTTTCTTACTTTTCCACGCCACCAGGTTACCCCCCAGAAAAGTGCAATAGCTTGTAGTAGACTGCCTATTAGACATAGAACTGACCCAGTCAGCATCGGTTTCTGCCACTTTTGTATAGCAAACCACGGCCAAGAGCTCATTTCAAATACCTCACAATCCTTAGCACTGCATTCCAATGAGGGACCAAAGGTTTCTACATGAACTGACTCACCACACTAACCACAAATAAAATATCTGGCTGAGTAATGGTTAGATAGTTTAGTTTGCCTACAAGTCGTCGGTATCTGCCAGGGTCTTCAAATACTTCACCCATATCACTACTCAGCCTCGTATTTGTTTCCATAGGTGTCTCAGTTGGTTTTGCACCTAACAAACCTGTTTCTTCCAAAAAATCAAACACATATTTCCTTTGACACAGATTAATACCATACTTAGATCTTGCTACCTTTATGCCCAAGAAGTACTTCAATTTGCCAAGGTCCTTTATCTGAAAGTGTTCCTGTAGGAAGGCCTTCAACTTGTCAATGCCCATTTTATCATTCCCAATAACAATGATATTATCTACATACACCACCAATAGTATTTTTCCTGCTGGAGAGTCATGGCTGAAGACAGAATGATCAACTTGACACTGTTTCATACCAAACTTCTTGACCACCTTACTGAACCTACCAAACCATGCTCGGGGGGACTGTTTAAGTCCATATATAGCCTTCTTAAGTCTGCATACTTTACAATCCTCCCCCTAAGCAACAAACCTTGGTAGTTGCTCCATGTAGACCTCCTTGAGCAAATCACCATGCAAAAATGCATTTTTGATATCCAGCTGATATATGGGCCAATCATACATAGCTACAAGAAAGATGATAACGCGAACTGACCCTATCTTAGCAACCAGAGAGAAGGTTTCTATGTAGTCAATACCATAGGTTTGGGAGTACCCTTTTGCTACCAATTGTGCCTTCAGGCGCTCAACACGACCATCATGCAAATACTTAACGGTATAAACCCACTTACAACCGACAACCTGTTTCCCAGGAGAAAGAGCGGTGAGGTCCCAAGTGTGATTATGATGGAGAGTAAAGAGTTCGTCTTCCATAGCATGACACCACTCTAGAGAAGTAAGGGCTTCCTGGACATTCTTAGGGACAACCACCGAGGATAACAAAGAGATGAACTGGCGATGGGAGGCGGAAAGGTTAGTAAGTGAAACATAATTGGAAATAGGATGAAGGGTACAAGTGTGTTTACCTTTCCGAAAGGCAATAGGAAGATCAAAGTCGGAGGCTGGTGGCGGGTCTGGAGCTGGATTTGTTGACGGTGATGAAGCCAGAGAAGTCGCAGCCGGTAGACGTGGGCGATGTGTATACACGTGACGGATAGGTGGACGGTGGCACCGGAGGCAAGGACGTAGGTACGACTGGGACAAGAGGAAGAGGATCAGCCATAGGAAGGGGAATCTGGGCACGTACTGGTTCATACTCGGATTTCAACCCCACCAGAAATTGAGTCACATCAAATTGCTCCCTCTGTTGTTGTTGAATCTTGACATCAGGAGTGAGAGGGTGATAGACATTCAACTCATTATGGATGCTTCTCATACTAGCATAGTACTCCTCAAGACTCTGATTGCCCTGTTGCAGATTGAAATATTCCTCATACAGTTGATATACCCTGGTTGTATTGTCCTGACTAGAATACAATTTCTTAACATGATCCCACACCTCTTTGGCCGTGTCAAGAAACATGAAGTTCACACTAATTCTGGTTCCATACTGTTCCATAACCACATGATGATCTGTGCATCTTCTTGTTCCGAGTCTTCATACTCATGAGAATCAGTGGGGGGGTTTCTCCTCTCTTATGTGCTTCGCCTTCTTCTTTGCCTTTAGAAAAACCTCTACAGACTTAGCCCAATGTACATAATTCTCCCCATTCAGTTTAATGGAGGTCATTTGGACATTCAGGTAGTCAGTAGATATCATCACATTAGGTTTATTAACACTGTTATCTCCCATTGCTGAATTCTTTTATCACCGAATTCTGCACGCTAATTTCAGCAATAATAAGTGCTGAAAGTTGCACTTGTAACACCAAGATCCTACTCTACAGCTACCTGAAGTTTCACCACTATGTGAACACCACTTCCCTTCAAATCACACACGAACCAGCATAAACCCTAGCATAAACCCTAGCGCACTACAATCTGAAACCCCTCCAATACGATCTGTACCAGACCTCTTATGTGCTTCATAACAGAAATTATGCATAAAAGAAACTCCTTACCTCATCGCTTGAAGGACAACCACACGAAGAAAAAAAACACCCACTGCACCACACGTACCAGCCCTACATTGATTAGGGGAGGGCTTAGAAAACACAGCAACCAACCACACACGACACAACCGAAGGCATAGACACCTCCAAGGGAAGAGGACGATCACTCATTTTCAGCCCTTTTCCCAATCTCCAATCGACAATTGAGAAATCAAAGAAAAAAAAAACCTAGGTCGAATGTGCAAAAGACAGAATTCTAGGCAAGTCCGATTTGTTTAATTTGGCTTTGATACCATGTTGAAGTTCGGCCTGCCCTAGAAGTCTGTTTGTCCGTTAGCAGTCAAGTCAAGTAAGCAAGCAAGAAGAAGGAAGAAAGAGAGAAAAGGTCTGGTTCAAATTAGGGAAGAATTCAACCCTACTTTCAGCTAGGCCTGTTATTATATTATTAATGTGATAGGAAAAGACATCAGTGCCCTTATTTAAGTAAGAGGCACTCGAACTAACATAATAGAACAACTTAGCAATCTCAACAGGTACAAAGACCGAAATACCCCTTCACTAACATGTTGTATTACAATGGGTGGCTAATTAATTTGCCTCAAGTCAATTTATATGGCACTAAGTCTGTAGGTAAGATTGAACCACCTTAGTTTTGTTGGTAAAAACCATACCTGTACAGATTGTCACTGATACTATCTTTAGCTTCTATGTCATTTGGTGGGGTTTTTGATTTCTAAATGATACTGTCTTTAGCTTTCTACTTCTATACAATTGTTGTTTTCATTGCTACTAAAGTTTAGAAAGACCAAATTGAAAAGCCAATGTTGTTGAGATATACTCACAACACTAAGTCAATCCATTATACATGCCCTTATCTTCCGCAAATGGAGTTCCCTTCTTCGAATTGAAAAAGTGATATGTAGCCTAAAAAACAGTATACTCTTCAAATGAAAAAGCAACAATTATATAGTTGGAACATAAGGTCCATAAAAAATTAATACAGATATAGGTTCTTTAATTACAGATTTCTGTTTCAAAAGCATAGCTAAGGATTTCTGTTTCATAAAGTCTTTCTATATCTTTACCATGTATGGTTAAGCAATGTGACAAGCCTGAGAACACAAGTTCGAATCTCATGGCAGCCGCTTGGTGCAGAAAATGTTAAAGGTTGAGTTCTTGTTGACAGATCAAGGACAGAATTAGAGATCACAGGATTTGCAAATGGGGAACTAATAATTCTTTTAGTCTACATGCTTATAAGTAAATTATCTCTCCATTTTTCTGTGAATTGTCTCTCTCTTTTTGAGTTCTATCAGTGCTGAACTCCTCAAGAATATGAATACCCATGGAAACATCTCATCTTAGTGGCTAGGGTGGGTTTCAGACATCTTGCCATGGCTAAGGAGAGTCCTGGAATGGTAAAAGATCCCCACTCTGTAGCTCTCCAAATTTTTTAGAATAAAGGGAAAAAACTGTACTGAAATGGAACGGACTTGATTGACCATATTTATAACCATCTCAGGCTTTATTTCCATTTGTTTTTTCTTTTACTTCATTTCATCGTTCTCTATACCAAAAGCAAAGAGCCTGAATCCTGCTTTGGTTTCCTTTTCTTTACTTTAGGTTTGCTTTCTCTGTTGTTGTCCTGAAAGTTCTAGTGGTGGGGTTGCATGCTTTCTCTTTTCTGGGAGAACTTTCTTTTGTTTTGTGAGCCTGAGAAAAAAAACCAGTTCATCAACTAGGCCTGTTATTATATTATTAATGTGATAGGAAAAGACATCAGTGCCCTTATTTAAGTAAGAGGCACTCGAACTAACATAATAGAACAACTTAGCAATCTCAACAGGTACAAAGACCGAAATACCCCTTCACTAACATGTTGTATTACAATGGGTTGGCTAATTAATTTGCCTCAAGTCAATTTATATGGCACTAAGTCTGTAGGTAAGATTGAACCACCTTAGTTTTGTTGGTAAAAACCATACCTGTACAGATTGTCACTGATACTATCTTTAGCTTCTATGTCATTTGGTGGGGTTTTTGATTTCTAAATGATACTATCTTTAGCTTTCTACTTCTATACAATTGTTGTTTTCATTGCTACTAAAGTTTAGAAAGACCAAATTGAAAAGCCAATGTTGTTGAGATATACTCACAACACTAAGTCAATCCATTATACATGCCCTTATCTTCCGCAAATGGAGTTCCCTTCTTCGAATTGAAAAAGTGATATGTAGCCTAAAAAACAGTATACTCTTCAAATGAAAAAGCAACAATTATATAGTTGGAACATAAGGTCCATAAAAAATTAATACAGATATAGGTTCTTTAATTACAGATTTCTGTTTCAAAAGCATAGCTAAGGATTTCTGTTTCATAAAGTCTTTCTATATCTTTACCATGTATGGTTAAGCAATGTGACAAGCCTGAGAACACAAGTTCGAATCTCATGGCAGCCGCTTGGTGCAGAAAATGTTAAAGGTTGAGTTCTTGTTGACAGATCAAGGACAGAATTAGAGATCACAGGATTTGCAAATGGGGAACTAATAATTCTTTTAGTCTACATGCTTATAAGTAAATTATCTCTCCATTTTTCTGTGAATTGTCTCTCTCTTTTTGAGTTCTATCAGTGTTGAACCCCTCAAGAATATGAATACCCATGGAAACATCTCATCTTAGTGGCTAGGGTGGGTTTCAGACATCTTGCCATGGCTAAGGAGAGTCCTGGAATGGTAAAAGATCCCCACTCTGTAGCTCTCCAAATTTTTTAGAATAAAGGGAAAAAACTGTACTGAAATGGAACGGACTTGATTGACCATATTTATAACCATCTCAGGCTTTATTTCCATTTGTTTTTTCTTTTATTTCATTTCATCGTTCTCTATACCAAAAGCAAAGAGCCTGAATCCTGCTTTGTTTTCCTTTTCTTTACTTTAGGTTTGCTTTCTCTGTTGTTGTCCTGAAAGTTCTAGTGGTGGGGTTGCATGCTTTCTCTTTTCTGGGAGAACTTTCTTTTGTTTTGTGAACCTGAGAAAGAAAACCAGTTCATCAACTGGGAAGTGCATGGCAATTTCATTTCCCCCAAAAAATCTTAAACCCCAAGAGGTCATGATATAAATCTTCATGGGTAATGACCTCCTAGAAAACCTATAATTTGAAATTTGAAACTATGTACAGAAATATGCTAAGCTGAAAATCTTGTTATAATATGCAGTTCTGTCTGACTAGAGTTATATATTGTAAATGGGTCTAAAGGCTTGTGTTTGGATGGACCTCTAGTTCTGATAAAAATATGCCCTGATGATTTCAGTGTATGACCCTATACACTACATGTGTACCATTTCCTTGTGAAATCTTAGAAGATTTTGATTAACTTGTTCCCTGTCTTTGTTTTATTTTCAGTTATGTCAGCTTTGAGCTCATCTCCCAGAGTTATGTTATTTCTTTGGCTTATCATAAGAGTAAAGCCTTGACTGTCAATCCACTTAAGGATTTTAGTTTAAAGCATTTGAAGATTATATTGATCAGACCATCTTTGAAAGTGTGTTCTTTAGGTGTTGCAACCCATAAAATAATTCAAAAAACAAATGAAATTGCAGTGCAAACGGACCAAGCCAACTATTATTGAAATGTTTAGGTAATTGTAGTCAAATTTAGCAAATTTTGTTTTGAATTTATCAGAAAAAAAGGCTAATTCTGGAGTCTATTCAGAGCTTCAGAGCTTCAATTAACAGTTACTTCAGTGCTTAATGAACTCAAGTGTGGCTCTATCGAAGGAACACAGTTGATGAATATCATTTCTGTGCATCTTTGACCGATTTGCAAAGTTCAGTTCAAGGATATTTTTCAACCCATGAAGCATTAGATCCAGCTAGAAATGTGGTAAAGATGGTTTCTCTTATGGTCTCCTACAAATTGCTTAAGCTTCACTCATATAGCCACATTTAATTAGTGTATTGGTGAGCTTGAAACCATCAAAAGCTGTGTATTTTTGGATCATTACAATCCCTAGATGGTATACAAATTATATTAAAACCTGGTTTTAATATTGAATTTTGAATTTAGTCAAAATCCAAAACCCTTAATAACTTTGAGCACCCTTAAACCCTAACCCTGGATTTCAAATGAGATGATCTGCCCATCTTGGGAACCCTTTCAATTAACAAGTGTTCATTATCAAAAAAAAAAAAAACAAAAGAAGGTTAAGCAAATAAATTCTCAAATCAATGAATAATACAATTGAAGCATACCATTGAAATCTGAGAAATTAGGCTTTCAAAAAATCTAAGAAATTCCTTTTAGTCCAGATAACACAATAAATGATGTAAACATACTCCAGAAACCCTCTTTTGCTCTTCTCCATCATTAATTACCAGTAAGAAACAATGCAAACACTTGCCTTACAAACTATCGTGCTGTGTGGCGTCTGACACCACTTGAACAAAGATTTGCAGGGGCAAATTCTCTAAAGGAAGAAACAAAAATACTATGAGTCAGCACAGGAGAAATTAAAAATTCATAATTCATAAGGGTAAATTTGGAAAAAGAAAATATGATCATGGATGAAAGACCTGAATTACCAATCACATCAGGCTTTTCTATAAATTAGATGGTTACTAGGCAGCTCACTCTATAAAAGTGAAGTGAATATACAAGTATTTCGTTCAGTCTGAGAGCATCCAACAAAGGTACTTTAGTAAGCATTGAATCCAACTCTTTACCAGGTAGAGTATCTGCATTTTTACAACAAAGTAATTAATGAGTACTGAATTATCTGAGTTCCAATAAGAGTTGATTCCATCTCTCAATGGAAAAGGCAATCATGCTTGCACAAACATTGTAAGCTAATGTATTTCTTGTACTGCCATATGAGAGACTAGGATTAGAAATCATCACTAGCATACAGTACACTCAAATAGAAATATCAGTAACGCATTAACTTTACATTACCTTGGAAATAAAACCATTTTGGTCTCCACCTCATTTAAAAACAAAAAAAAAAATTGATTTCTTCATGCAAATCAGTAGTTAAAGCCAACTGCACACCTAGGAAGTTGGCTTACTTCCCCACTGCACCAACATCACTCTCCCTACACAAACACCAGTTATCTTAATTACCAATCAATGCAACTAGTCACTATGCATATTCAATAATATAGAGAAAGAGCAAAACCAATAATAACTTTCCCCTACCTTGACTCGTTTCCATAGTGTTATGGAAATTGACACAGAATCCAACTGAAAAAGCACATAGTCTTCCCCAGCCCCCACCCCACCCAAGCTTATGCCTGGACCAAGACATCACAAAACCGAAGATTATTAATCTACCAACTGTAGCTTATCCCATTTCTAATAAAAACCAGTTAGGTTGGCTGAAGAATTCAGAAGGCCCAGAATATGATATTTGATACCATCCTCATTCTCCTTAAATTGCTGAAATTTCTACATGAGTCATTTCTTTCCTATTATATTCCTGCTTATCATAACTCCACTCCTCAACCAAGGAAAATAAAATTTGAGAAGCCTCAGAAGTTATTCCACTAGGGAGGTATTGATCTAACATCAATGAGTACTTGAGAGCAACCTGAAGCTCCTGTTGACTCAGATTACAAGAGAAGAAGTTCCTCCACTCCTGTGATCTTCCCCCAATACAAACACCATGTAGTAGGGCTGCAAAAGTAACATCCAAAGGATATCCTTTTTTCACCATTTTATCTCTCAATTCCACGGCAACTGTGACCATTCTATGTTGACAAAGGCAAATAAGAATAGCATTGTAAGCTGCAGTATAGTTATTCCATCTGTCTGATATCATCTTTCGGAACAAATCCAAGACCAGAGACTTTCCATGCTCTTCAGGTCCATTTCCTGTAGTGGAAACAGCATCATCATCAATATTATTTGTGAGTCCATTTATCAAATAATGGTATGTCACATCATTGGGTCTACACTTATTAGTCAACATTTCTTCAAAAAACAACACAGCCTTTGCAATTTTATCTTCCCTGCAGAAGCCCCTAATAAGAATACTGTAAGTGACAACGTTAGGGACCAAACCAAGAGACTGCATTTCTCTAAATAGCTCTACAGCTCTGTGAGAATCTCCCTTCAGGAAAAATCCATTAATCAAAGAAGAATATGTAACTACATTGGGCTTGCACTTTCCTTTTGTCATATTGTGAAACATTTTAAGTGCCTCACCCATGTCATGCTGCTTTACATACCCATCTATAATTGTGGAGAAGGTGAATTCATCTGGAAGGATGCACTTTTTGACCATTCTATTAACACATGAGATTGCGTCTCCCATCATTCCAAATTTACTGTAGCCCTTAATCATGGCATTATACCCAACTATACCAGGATCTATACCCCTTTCTACCATAAAATTGAAAAGCTTTTTTGCCTCATCTAAATTACCATCTCTGATGAACCCATCAACTAGTGTAGCATAGACAAATGCATCAGGTAAAATGTTTTGGGTAAGCATCTCTTCAAGCAGCTCCTTTGCTGCAGATAACATCCCTTTCTTGCAAAGCCCACTCATCAGAACATTGTAAACACCTGCATCAGGATATACTTTCTGTTCTATCATTTTATCACGGATAGTTAACGCAACATTAACTTCACCAGCAAGCACAAGCCCATGTATGAGAGCTCCATAAGTTACTAAGTCTGGTTTATTTCCCCATTGCATCATTTCAATGAGCAAATTTGAGGCCCTAACAACCTCCCCCTGCTTGCAATACCCATGTACTAGAGGAGTATAGCTGAACTTATTTGGCATCAGTCCCCTCTTCACTGCCTGCGCTAGAAGATCATGAGCCTCCTGAACCCTCCCTTCCTTGCATAAGGAAGAAATCGTTGAATTGTATGTTGTAATATCAGGCTCACAACCACTACTGATCATCTGCCCGAAAGTCTCTAATGCATTTGAAATGGAACCATGCTTACATTGAGCATCAATTATATTATTGTAGATTTTCACGTTAACACATAAACCTCTTGTCTTCATTTCTGATATAAGCCGATCAATTTCTTTGAAATTCCCTTTTCTACAGAACCCGTTAATTATAGCTCCGTATGATACTACTGTAGGCAAAAATCCTTTCATTTTCAATTCTCGGAAAATCCTGTTAGCCTGTTGAATATCACCTCTTTTACAGTATCCATCAATGAGTGTGTTGTAGAAGACAATGCTAGGAATGCAACCCTCTCCCCACCTGTCCTCAATCAACTTTCTACCTTCCTCAACCTTCCCCTCTTTACATAAATCTTTCACCAATATACAAGTGCTGTAATTATCTGCACAAGTAGTCTCACCATTGTCTCTGTGAAGCATTTGATCATATATCCGACGAGCAACATCACTTCGACGATGTTTCACAAGCGCTTCGAGCAATGAATTACAAGCATAAATACTCGGAAAAGAGTACTGCTTTTCAACTACAACCGAGTAAAATTCAACAGCTTTATCAACAAAACCAGAATCCGAATAAGCTTTAATCAGAATATTGAGAGCTTCAAGAGTAGGCAATTTTTCTTCATTCATCATATTTTCCAAAACGGTTTCGATTTCCGAAAACATTTTCGACTGAGCTAGAAGCTTCAGAAGAGAAGAGTAAGCACGAGGATCCGGAGAACACCATGGTCGCCGAGAAACCCAATCGAAGAACTTCAGACCCAATTCAGCATCTCGAAGTCGATCGAGAACTACGGGAGCTGCATCCGAGACCAGGATATCCTCTTCAGAGAACCGGGTTTCTAGACTTTCCTCATAGTGCTCATGGGTTCTAAGGATCTCGGAGACGTCATTAACGAGACTGTTGAGTTGGCTTTGAGACGGGAAGTCCACAGGAAGTCGTGATTTTGGCTTTTGTGGGGGTTTGAAACGAGAGAGAATGGCTTTCGACATGAGAGAAGCAGAGAGAGGAGACACACTGACCTCTTCTGTAAATCCGACTTGCTTCAAATAACTCTTCCATTATTTCTCATTGAAGAAGGAATCGTCGAACCGCCAAAAGTTCAGCGAAAACCGGAAAGGCGACTCCTTGTCCTTCGGTTCATAGTTCCCACACACTTATACCTTCCTTCAATGTCTGTGTTTCCCTTGGGTTGAAATTGCTCATACTTAATGATTTAGTGCTAATGATGACACAATTATAAATTGTTACCGGCCTTTTTTACTGGTCAATGAAGTTATGATCTCTTTAACCGTCGATTATAGACAACTGTAAACTATTATTTTACTACTGTATTTAAAATATCTTATTTTCAACCCATCTATTAAAATCAGAGGACCTAAGCATCCCTCGAAATTTCCCGTGCCCCCGTGTGAGTTCTTCTCGCCGTTGGGTCTGCTCTCCTGCAGACCAACAATCCCAGAGAGATTTTTTTCCTTTTTGACGAGAGTCAGAAGAAACAACCCTAATTGATCGATTCTGGGGAGAGAGCAATAAGGTGAAGTAATCTCGTCCAATTTCTTAGTTCGGATTTTTTTTTTTCTTGTAAGCTCTCGATTTTCGATTTCTTTAATTTTATCCTTTGCGCATTTTTATTGGATTTTTGAGTTATACTTTTCATCCACCAGCAGAGTTGATTGATCAATTAATTGAAAAAAAAAAAGGTTTTCTTTGATCACTTTAGATGGACGGGAACAAAGACGAGGCTTTGAAATGTTTCAAAATTGGAAAAGAAGCTTTCGAACTCGGTGATCGAAACCGTGCGCTGAAATTTATCACTAAAGCCCGTCGTCTTGATCCAACTCTTCCTGTCGACGATCTATTAGCAAAGTTGGAGGGCGAGTCTGGTGATCCCCAAGCTTCGGAATCGCCCGCAGCAGATGGTGGTCCCCATGATGAAGGATCCTCACCGGGTAAGTCTTCTGCTAGTTCTTCTGTTAGGCAAAGGGTGCCGTCAAGTGGGTCTTCTTCATCATCGTCGAGGTCTTACACGGAGGAGCAGATCTCGATTGTTAGGCAGATAAAGAAGCAGAAGGATTACTACCAGATTCTGGGGTTAGAGAAAGGTTGTTCTGTTGAAGATGTGAGGAAGGCATATCGAAAATTGTCTCTGAAAGTTCACCCTGATAAGAACAAGGCTCCTGGTGCTGAGGAAGCATTTAAGGCCGTCTCAAAAGCATTTCAGTGTCTCAGTGTTGAGGAAAGCAGGAAAAGGTATGATCTTGTAGGGTCAGAGGAACCTGTATATGATAGGCCCACGGCGAGGCGCGGGACACAAGGTTTCAATGGTTTCTACGATGCCGACATTGATGCAGAGGAGATTTTCAGAAATTTCTTCTTCGGGGGAATGCCTGGAACAACCACTCAGTTCCGAGGGTTTACTTTTAGGACTGGCATGGGACCGAATGTTCGGACTGGGGATCATGGGTCCGGCAATTTTAATATCCGAACTCTTATTCAGTTACTTCCCGTTCTTATTATGCTTCTTTTCAACTTTATACCGTCGCCGGAACCCATTTATGCTCTTTCTCAGTCTCACCCCTATCAACACAAATTTGTTACTCAAAGGGGCGTCAACTATTATGTTAACACTGCAAAATTTGAGCAGCAGTATCCTCCCAATAGCTCAGAGCGCCTGTCTCTTGAGGAACGTGTTGAGAGAGACTATTATTCAGTTCTTGTACGAAATTGCCGTGTTGAGTTGCAGCGACGCCAGTGGGGCCTTACACGTGAAACACCATACTGTGACATGTTAACACAGTTTGAGGCAATGGCTTGATGTTCAAATCAAGGTCTTTTTCTCCTGTGCTTCTCTCTATTTTGCCTGTTGTGTTGCTATACCCTTAGAAAAAAGGACCATGTTCAATTTCTTACCTGTTAGTAGGTAAATTTTTTATCAGTAAATCCGTTTAGTAGGTTATGTCTATTAAATAATGCCATATATTTTATCAAAAAATGTCTTTTAAATAATACTGGTTGCATTTCTTTGTTTGTTCCTTTTCTTAAATCTCAATGGTATAAGCTATAAATATTATGTCATGTGGGATTATAGATTTCCTTTCACAATTCATGTTTGTTCTGATTTTAACATGTCTAGATCTAGAATCATGATAACTTATCAAATTATATTTGACTCCACGTTCCCCCCACCTTATATATTTCTTATTAACACTTCCTCTCTTTTGTTTTTCACTTGGGTATCTCTCCTTGGCACTTGGAAAGTTGGAAGGTAGTAAAAAGGAAAAAAAAAAGTAGAATTACTTTTTCTCTACTGTTAACATTAAATCATAGATTCATTAACGTGGAATCACTTAACATGGCAACCATCTTATGAATCTTTTTTCCAGGTTCTGTCTATTGTTTAACTATTTTTTCTTGAAATAATTTCGTTTCCATGGTCTCCGTTTTGTCATTGTGCATTTTGCACAATTCTCTTTCATGTATGAATTATCAACTAATAAATTGCTAAATTGCATGTTTTGGTGATTGTTAATGGAAATTTATAATGTTAGTATTTCATCTTTATTACTTAAAAACCTTAGCAGCCTATCTAGTCAAACCATCATATGGTCACCCCCATTATGCGGCTGAAGAAACTGAATTTTGATGGGAGTTGTTTGGTAACCTGGGCCCCTCAGGCATAGGGGGGTAAAAGGGAACAGTATAGCCTTATGCTCTGAGCCTGCTAAACAGGGAGATGTGGGAAGAGCAGAACTGTTAGCTGCAGTATATGGGGTCGAGAAGGCAAAGGAGTTGGGGCGACATGGCACCTGAGGAATGATTTCAGGTGATTTAAATGGTTGTTATCAAAGGACATGACAATCGGAGTTAAGTGGGTGAGAAGAACTGCCAACAGCTTGGCAGATGGTCTAGCTAAGCAACGGGCACAAAGTCAATTGTAATATCTAGGTTGAGTCAGCTTTGTGTTTTTTCTTTTTTCACAACCTCTTGTTGTATGCATGCCTGCTTTTTATTAATAAAATCAATTCTGTGTAGATGATAAAAAAATAACGAGTTCGTTAATTTATTTGATAAATTCCAAAAAAAAAATCAAAAAATGCAAAAAAAATTAAACACAATATTAATAAAGAATATAAACCTAAATTTTAAAATAGATGTTTTAAAAAACCTATTATCTAAAATCAAAATACATAAATATAACATGTAAAGCATATTCGAATGAGAATTTAAAAATAAAATCAAACATATAAAACATTTTCAAGTATGTAAAACCCACAATCTCTTTTTTTCCTCAATTGCATTACTTAAAGTAGCTAATGTGATGCAAAACATATTACATTCCTGATTCTACAAGCTGCCTTTTTGCCACGCCCCTCTAGGCAAGCCCAAATAAGTGCATGTTAGGGTCTTAAATTCTTAGTTCTCACACAAAAAATAATGATTTTATAATTTTAATTACTTTTTAGGAAGATATTTTAGTAGGATGAATGAATGAACAACATTAGCAAATAGGGGGTACTGTTGTCACCCATATTAGAAATAGTTATTTAGCAAGCTAGTTTCAATGGTACTAGTTATTCATGTAACTGGTTGGCTGTGTTAATTAACATTTAGGACCCAGTTGATGATTACTTATATTTAGGCAATAGTCTTCGTGGTGGCAGCTAGCTAGTTGCTTTTTATGTCCACGTATCCTATTGTTTTTTGCTCACCAAGAAAGACTCCTGGACCTGCATTGAAATCCAGATTCTTGGGTCTGAGTCCAAGTCCCATACAACACTTGTTAGTTCTCAATATCAGTGTCAATATTTATAGGCCTTGACCCACATGAGCTTATTCTCTCTCTCTCTCTCTCTTGCTCAACTCTTTCAAAATTTTGAGGTTTCTTAAAAGTTAAATTAAAAATGAAAACATTAAACATGTGGCTATTTAAACTCACCCTCACCAATTCAGTTGCTTTTTATTAGTAAACTGAATGCGAACACTCCCTTATGGTAACACCAGGTCTCTTCTAGTACTTCATATACAAGCTACATACTAATGGGTGCAGTGCAATCTTCAAAGGCTGTGTGCCTTGAGACCTTTCTCTTTACCCTTGGACCCCTTTTTAGGACCTTGTTGCTAGCCTGAGGTAATGATGAAACCCAGCAATTTTATTTGTATTTGCAAACATGGCCTTCTAAATGGTTCATCAAAAAAAAAAAAACAAAAACAAAAACATGGTTATCTAAATGTTTGATGCCATATCTTCAAAACCATTTGGTATATGGTTTTGATCAATTGCAAGCTGCTGAAGTTGATTGTTATCCTTTCATGAGCCATCTTAGTTGCATTTCAACGTGTGTATTCAGATTGTATGTGGTTTCTCCTTGCAGAATGTTGAAGCTTTATCACCCACTTTGGCTCAATTTTTAAATACCCTTGCAAGAAATGTGGATTTGGCACCAACAAAATGAAGAGTGATATATAACTAGTATCCCCCCCCCCCCTTCTTTCCTGAATCTTGCTCTTTGCCCATATTTATGAGAGCAACAAAAAATTCTGTCTATGCGATGATATTCTAGTGGATAGAATTGTTTGTGTATATCTTGTTTTGGAACTTATTGTTGCATTTGGGTGACCATGGATTCATCATCCATCAAAACTTGGATATAAGGTAATACTTGTTTGTTGTCAACCTTTTTCAATTTATCTGACCATGCTTTCAGTTTTGAAGAGTTCTCTCATATGGTTATTGATATCTGTTAAATATTGTCAATGGCAAGCCATCAATTTGCTGGAATTCCAGTAAGTTACTCAATCCTGAAATAGGGCCTCTCCTGAGCGATGGTTGAGCTGGGTCATGGCCTCATGGGTGAGCTCCTGTTGGAAACAAAATCGTATCCAGAAGCCCCCTGCCTACATATTAGGAATGGAGGATAATGGTTATCGTTTGGCCTGCGGCAATATAAATAGACCCTACTAGAACAATTATTGGCCTTGTCTCATTGATAGTTCTCGGCATCATTGCACAAAGTCTTTTGGGGGAAGAAGATGCTAAATTGAATTTGTTTTCAGGGTCCCACCACTTGCATCATTGCATGTCGTTAGAATTAACCCAGGGCTTTTTATTGAATCATGGAGCAAAATCCATCCAATGCTTCAGGTGGAGATTTGATTTCCGTGTATGAATATTTGTATGCTGGGTGATTACCCATTAATCATCTTATGTTTCTGTTGGCTGTGTAGAGTGTAGACTGTCGGAGCGCTTCTGTTTGGGCCTCTGTATACATGTGTCAGTTCAATTGGACGAGAGTTCTCCAGTGATGGATGGTACCGTGACTGAATTTAAGTCGATCAATGAAGTTAACAGTTCGAAGTCCTACAATTAAATCAGTTTTCTACTAGATTATAAATTTCTATTAATGCTTTGTACTCATCTCTAATGAATCTACATCATATAGACATATACAACCATGTTTAACATGAATGTCTGGAAACAAAATGACATAACAAATGCCACCAAAGGAACAAATGGTTTATGGTCAACGAACAGATTGGCTAAAAGGAATAAGTGACAAACTTAAACAAAGGAACAAGTAATATAAGATATTCTACAATGTCTAGCCAAATAGCAAACTTCACACTGTAAAATGGAATAAGTGACAAACTTAAACAATTGGCTAAAAGGAAATTTCAAATGTCCACAACTCCACAGTGGGTTTAGACTCTGGATTTAATCATGGTGAAAAGTGTAGGAAAGCCAATTTTAAGATGCAAATGAAGATCGATTATCGATCCAAGTATCCCACAAATGTATTCATGACACTAGATCTAGAGCTCTTCAATAAAGTTTAATGTATGATAAAAGCATATTGTAATAGTCTGTTGTGAGTGGAAGGGGGCTCTTCACTAAAGAACATATCAGGAAGTACATGTTGTGTTAAAGTGGTAAGAAATGATTTAAGCGCTCATAACTTAACAATAACTTTTGGCTGTTGGGGGCCAATAGCCTATTCTGTTAAGAGTGTATTTAGGCTGGACACATTCACCAATTCAGGCCCATGTCTATGTTTATGGTTAAAAAGAAATAGAGGCAATTATCATTTTACCCCACACTGTAGTAATGTAACATTTCTGAAAATGTTCTCAACAGCACAGGCTGTTTATACTGTTGACCCCCAACAGCCGAAATTATTAATGTGTTGCATTATTAATGTTTATACTGAGTCCCGCTATTACCACCTACTTTCGAAAGTTATTAATGTGTTGCATTAAATACCAAAAAAGAAACATTTACTGCATTTTAGAAAAAAGCCCATTAGAAAATGCAATCGATGGGTAACTTTTGGTTTCTTGCACTTTCAAGACCCATCTCGGTTTTGCCCATTTAAACTTTTTAATACCTAAAATGTCCCTATTGACTCGAAAACCCTCACACCGTCTTTTTCACTTTTCCTTTTCATTTTCACTTCTGTGGCGGCAAGCTACAACCAAGTCCGATTTTGAACCATTTTTTTCTTGTTTTTTTTTTTCCTAAAAATTGATTGAATATTGATTCCCACCACTCCTTCTCACCCCTTTTTATTTTCTCTTTTATTTTTGTTTGTTTTGAATCAAATTCCTACGAAAGTGGTTTTTTACGATGAACCAGGTATGATTCATACGCTTTCTCATATTATTTATAGAATGAGCATAGATTTATTGATTATTGAAAACCCCTTGCCCATAAAATGGTGTTATACATGTTTTCTTTATTTTTATACATGATGGTGGATAATATTGTCTTTATATTGGCAAAAGTCCATTTTGAACCAAATAATATTGTCAAATAACTGCCTAACTTTAAGTGCTTTTCAAAAAAAGTACTTCTAAAAAAGCCTGTTTAGAGGCACAAAGCCCCACCAAACGCAGCCTCAATTCATTTAATCTATATTAACCATATATGGCTGCTATCTTGTGTCGAAGTTTTTCCTAACTAAAAATAAGTGTTCAAGTTTTAATTTCTTAATTTTAATTATAAAGAACACAGCTGAAGCTTATTAGGGTTTTTGATTTGAAACTTGCCTCATATATAAAGTGCATAGAGAAACTTGGTGAGTCCTTTTAGCACCCAATATAAATTGCCACATGAGTATTTCTTGGGTTGTTTAGATTTCTTCACACAAAAAACCCAAATAATAAAAATCATAACATATTAAATGATAGAGAAAAACTAAATAAAATAATCTAAATTAATTTTTTTTGGTAGAATTGGATCACATGAACAACGGCATGGGTTTAGAGCTTGGATAATTTGGTCATTTTAGATTCTATATCCTCAATGATAATTTTGAAAATTTATGATTTTTTTCACAACTTTATTATTTCATTGATAATTTTGTTTATTCTATAATATTTTTAAATACATATTATTTATTTTTATTACCATTAATACTTCGTCCAAAATTTCAGGTGAAATAAATACATGAAATCCAGACATTTCAGAGAAATTAAAAAAAAAAATACATACCTAGAACTAAAATTTTGCAAAATATTCTGAAATCTTAAACCATGGGTAAGAGTGCTAAAAACAGTCGGATCCAACTTTAACACAATTCATTAATTCGAACTGAAAACGTTACCAATCCGATATAAAATCGGGTTATCAGTTTTTATGGTCGAACCACAAAAACAAACTGTTAAATTGCACTTGCACACGAAACCGGACCGGAAGAGGGAGTGATGTTGAGTTGTTCCGTCAATGAAGATCTTACTCTAGTATGCTGTTTGCTTCGATTGAAACTCAGCTCACTTGCCCAATTCAAAAAGCTTTCCACCTTACGATTTTCGGCGGCAACGACATCCCTTCACAATAACAACAGCAGAGTAGCAGAGCAGAACTGCTTAGCTTTACTAGAGAGCTGCAACTCACTCGCGAAACTCACCCAAATTCACGCCCACCTGCTCAAATCCGGTCTTCAAAATAATGCATTCGTTCTGACTAAATTCGCTTCAACGTCCTCCCATCTCAACGTCATCGACTATGCTGCATCTATCGCATTCTCCGACCTTGACTCCATTAGTACCCACCATCTGTATGACGCTTTTCTGTTCAATACTGTTATTCGAGCTTATGCTCAAACCAGCCACGCCAAGCACAACGCAATCTCTTCTTACAGTCTCATGCTTCACCATGCCATCCCACCCAATAAATTTACCTTCCCTTTCCTCCTTAAGGCATGTGCCGGCCTCCTTGACTTGAATTTGGGCAAACAGGTTCATGGGTCCGTTGCAAAATTTGGGTTCGACACTGATCTCTATGTTCAGAATACCATGGTTCACATGTATGCTAGCTGTGTTCGGGGCATCGAGTTTGCTCGCAAGGTATTTGACGAAATGCCCAAGTCGAGCCATGTTTCTTGGAGCGCGATGATTGGTGGGTATGCTCGTTTGGGTCGGTCTAATAAAGCAATTGGACTGTTCCGTAAAATGCAAACTGCTGGGGTTAAGCCCGACGAGGTTACCATGGTTTCGGTTCTTTCAGCTTGTGCTGATTTGGGTGCACTCGAGCTAGGGAAATGGTTAGAGTTTTATATTGAAAGGGAGGGGGTCTTGAAGACGGTTGAGCTTCGTAATGCCCTCATTGACATGTTTGCCAAGTGTGGTGATGTTGATGAAGCAATGAGAGTGTTCCGGAAGATGAATGACAAAACTATTGTTTCTTGGACTTCAGTGATCGTAGGTCTGGCTATGCATGGTCGTGGCGTGGAAGCTGTTGCTTTCTTTGAGGAAATGAAGAGAGCTGGAGTAGCTCCAGATGATGTTGCCTTCATTGGGTTGCTTTCAGCCTGCAGCCATGCTGGGTTGGTTGAAGAGGGTCAACGTTATTTTAGCTCTATGGCAAGTGAGTATGCCATTGTGCCCAAGATAGAGCATTATGGGTGCATGGTTGATTTGCTTGGCAGAGCTGGGCTTGTCAAACAAGCATTAGAGTTCATTCAGAAGATGCCAATTGCGCCAAATCCAGTAATTTGGCGAACCTTGATTCATGCTTGCCGGGTCCATGGTGAACTTGAGCTTAGTGAGACCATCAGCAGACGACTTATAGGAGATGAACCCACTCATGGGTCAAACTATGTCTTGTTGTCGAACATCTATGCCAAAATGTTCCGATGGGAAAACAAAACAAAGATTAGGGAAGTGATGGATAAGAGGGGGCTAAGGAAGGTCCCTGGTTGCAGCATGGTCGAACTTAATAGTGAGATATATGAATTTGTGGCAGGAGATAAAACACATAGTCAGTACAAAGAGATCTATGACATGCTGGATGAGATGGGGAGAGTGATGAAGAGAGCTGGGTACATTCCTGTAACATCAGATGTGTTACTGGATATTGACGAAGAAGATAAGGAAGATGCACTGAATAGGCATAGCGAGAAGCTTGCTATTGCTTTTGCACTTCTTAATACATTGCCAGGGACACCAATCCGTATTGTCAAGAACTTGCGTGTGTGTGGTGATTGTCACTCTGCTACTAAGTTCATCTCCAAAGTTTATAATCGAGAAATTGTAGTGAGGGACCGGAACCGATTTCACCATTTCAAAGATGGGTCATGTTCATGTAAAGATTTTTGGTGAGAAAACTTTTTCCATTTGTAATTGTTGTTTCAGAAAACCCGGAAAACAGCATAGAGTTCTAATATCTATAAGAAAAATATACAAAATGTTCATGTATCAGTATTCAGTACTACCATATATCAATGCAACCATTCAACTGTTCTTTGGTTTGAAACTTCATGGAAAGCTAGAGTATGGAAAGCAATCTGTTCTTTTATGGTGAAACTCTAAATGAACTTTTGAGTCTTGAATATACATTTGCATTGATTGGAAATTATTTTAGATGGCAATTGGCCAACTCTCTTCAAATTATGCTTTTCCTCTTCTCTTCAGTTAATCGGCTAGTAACAAGACAAGACTTGGGAAAGGAGTCCTCACTATCTGCCACAATGGGAAAGCCTCTGAGTTGGGGGATGAGTTGGGAAATTTTGTCATGAACAGTGCAAGATGCTTTGTTGGAAATGGGGAAAAACAAGTTTCCATGTGGACAACTGAATTAATGAAAAACCTTTGTAGGGGTTGTTTTGTGGTATGGATGAGAGAGGATGAATCACACCACGCCATAGCAGAAGAGTTGCTTTGTTTTGTAGACAAAATGAATAGACAACCACACTAAATCTGTAGAGGCGTTCTGCAAGGTGTGACAAGGTGTGATGATGCAGTTCAGTCCATGCCTTCTGTTTTGATTCTATATATCTCACATACAACATGTGAGATGATTTACACTGTTGATTAAGTATAAAAGTTTAATTAATTGATTAATTAAGTCAATAACATGGTTAGAAATTAATTAATTAAATATTATTTAATTACAATTTCTATCATATGAAATAAATCTTAAAATTCAAGCATAAATAGACCTAATGTTCTAAAAGAAATGTAGTTAAATATGAAAGCTTTTCCATTGAATATTTCATGAGACAGATTCTAACAACTATAATATAATTCTATAAAGAAATGTCACATGAAATTTCCTTAAGAAGTACTTCGAATATTTCATGAGACAGATTCGAACTTTTCCATATTTTCTGAAATTTCCTATCAAAATTGCTAAGCATAGGAAGTTGAAACGTTGATTTCTGGTGCAATCTATTTAACTTGTTTAGAGTTTGCTCGAGTCTACCCATGGGCCTATACACTCATGCGCCCACGTGCCCCCACGCACCCATGCAACCCTGTGGCTATGTACCCATGAGCCCTTGCGTCCATACACCCATGTGCCCACACACCCGTGTATTATTATATTTTCTTTATTTTTGATATTATTAAAATATCAATACAGTATGCTCGTTTCGTATCCGTATCGATGACCCAAATCCCATGGATACATTATGCATGAATGTTTTATAACATTTTAGGCCCGGTTTGGTTCACAAGAATAGGGGTCTTGAATCGGATCCCATTCCGATTCCAACTGTTTGGTTGAATGGAATTGGAATTCTATTCCCGTTTCTTCTGGACTGGCATTCTCTCATTTGAGGGCCTTTCTCTTGGGAATAAAATCTCATTCTTGCTGATTTTAATTCTCATTCCCATTCCTATTTGAACCAAACAAACTATGGGAATAGACAATTCCAATTTCAATTCCAAAAGATTTTGATTCCAAATCCAGTTATAAATCAAAAGGATCCTTAAAATATGGCTTAGGGATGACTATATGAATATCATTCATATTGATATGCACTTGCATTCATACCAAATGGACCCTTAAAATATGGCTTAGGGATGATTATATGAATATCATTTATATTAATATGCACCCGAATTCATACCCAACTTCGTGCATTGATATGAATTGGTCATTCATATTGTCTCTCAACTAATAATGATAGGTCTACTTTGGCTAGAAATAAATTAATAAACACCCATCTGATTAGGGATGTCAATGGGTTGGGTTCGGCACAGGTTTGTTTCAACCCTTACCTCACCCGCGAGCACTCCAATCCGAACTTGATACGATCTAGATTAAAAATATATGATTTTCGAACCCAACCTGACCCTATAGGGTCTAACCCGATATTGACATGTCATGACCTGTAGCATTTTAAATATATTTTTAACATGTTTTGAAGACTTTTAAGTTAAGAAATTGTTTTATAGATTAGATGTCACTTTTTCTATTAAAAAAAAACAAAATTAACATGTAAATAAATCATAAACTTTAAGGCTATAGAATTAGAAGTAAAAAAGCTGCAAGAATACTTAGTATATATGAGTGTCATGACCCGGCGGGATGGGTAAGCCAAAACCCAAACCCAACCTGAACCCAATTCGAGTCAAAGAATCAAAACCCTAAACCTGAATATACCTGAACTTAACTTGACCCTATAGGGTCAGGTCAAGCCGGGTTTACCATTTAACCCAATCCATTGACATCTCTACGCCTGATTGTATTGTTAGTTTCTGTTTCTAATGAAATTCTCCTGGTTGAGTTTGTGTTACCAAACACAAATTAAAGAAAGGGAAATTTTAAAGTTTTCCCATTATCGGGTGTTTTCATTGGGAGGAAAGTTGGTCTATTCCCTCAGGAGAACATGTGCACTAGATATTAAAATTTGAACCTTGTATCTTTTTATTTAGTTTTTGGTTTTTAAACAATCAACATTGATCAAACCAGCAGCACAGTTTTGTTTGACTCCTCATTTAACAAATTCGCAACACACAAATTGCATTAATTTTAAAAATATACCTTTTATACATTGGAAGATGAAAGCCTAATCCTCCAAGTCATTTTATATTTTATATAGAATTGTAAATATAATTAAAATTTATATTTTAAAATTAATAATTAATATTATTATCATTATCATCATCATCATCCAAGCATTAATGGCTTATCTCAATTATATAGGGTTGATCACAAGTCTCACCGTTCTGTTCTGTTGAATACCATGTCCGGCAAACAATATATAATTATGTCTAAGAAGACTTTGGAATGTTGGAGTTGGTTAAGAAAGGAAACAAGTAATCGTTGTCTCCCATGCTACGAGGGTGTCAATGGACCGGTTTTGAATTGGATCCCATCTAGTGTAAAATCAATTTAGACGGATTGGATGGACCAACAAGATATATTGAATTGGACCAAAATTTGGTCCAAATATTAATTAGACTGAATTGGACCTAGTCCATCCGTAACAAATTTATATTGGATTAGGTTGGATTAAGCCAATATCTGGTCAATTGATACAAGATATCAATGGACCGGATTTGGGTTGAAACCAATCTAAATCAAAATGAATTTGAACAGATTGGATGGTCCAAACATTGAATTGAATTGGTCCAAATTGGTTCAAAACATTCATTGGATTGGATTGGATCGGATTGGACCAAATCCAGTCCAATTGACACCCCTATACTTGAGTAAATTGCTCTTGAGAATAGTTTCTTAGTTTCACCATCTCTTAGTTTCTGTCCCAACCCATTGCCACCTTTTAAAGTAGCTTAGCCATTGAGGTCGATTACCAGTTCTGGATTGGATTCAATTAGAGCTCCAGCTCCAGTACAGGCAAAGTTTGCTCCGTCGCTGAACCTATGAACTCTAGGGTGTTTCTGGACTTGTTAAAAGAAGTCTCTCTAGAAGAAGGGAGATCAGCAGTTGTTGACAATGGCAGTTTCTGAAGAGGGGAGAGCAGTTGTTCAAATGTTTGGAGTTCCCATCAAAGTTTTTGTTTCAGAAGAAAGAATCTGGGAGTTGGAAAAGTTTCTCCACCAATGCATAATATCCCAATTTTCAAGTTGTCTTGAACCAAAGGAGGTTGAGAGTAAGATTTTAACCTTAGTGCACCCTGTCGAAAATTGAGGTTAGGCATTTCAACCTTCGGGGGATATTGAAGTGTGTAAATTGAATTCAATTTTGATTATATTATCGAATATTTGATGAGGTTTAAAATTAATAGGCACACCTATTGTGAGACACTGAATTTATTAAATACATTAACTCGGCCAATCCGGCATGAATCCAAAGAGTTCAGCTTCAGTGAGGTTTGGGCAGTCTTTACTGCTTTGAGAATATTGAAAAAGGCTGTTAGAATAGTGTGGGCGTGAATTTGCCTTGACTGAAGCCGGTCTCGAATCCGAATCTAAACTAGACTGAATTGGTTCAATATGATTATCAATCTAAATAAAATTATTAACAATTAAAGAACTAGAATCTTGAGAATAATAGCATTCAAGATCAGTCCATAATAACAATTAAAGGCAAAAAAGAAATATGAGAAGACTCTAGAGAACAGAGGTCCAAAACACTACAAATAGGGCTCCATGATACATTAACATCATATTGATCAAACCCATTAAGGGAGGGGGGACTCACATTTTCTCTCTCTCCCTTCCCTGAACCATCGACCTCTACAACCCCCGCCATCTTCCTCTAGGTTTTTTTAGTTGGACCATCCTCATCCTACAATCGGGATTATATATAACTTTTATGCATTCATTTTATCACAAAATAAGTTAAATAGTTAAAATAACATATATTTTGATGTAACGCAATCCGGTCACTCCTAATTGGCGCTTGCATTTCTCTTGAGAGGTACTTGAGACGAGAGGAAAGAGGAAGAACTCCCGGGGGGTTTCTCGGCGGAAACACTCCGATGCTTAAGTTAGTATTGTATGCAAGAAGAATGAAGGCTAAGAGTGAAAGTTACGTAGGTGATTCGAAGATACCTTATTCCTTGAGAATAAACCCCTTATAACTGAATTTCGTTGCTTCAGGCCCTCTAACTTCTGACAGGGCAGGTATAACCGCCACTATCAATTTGCCGCAGCCATTACAAACAAGGCTGAAGTGGCACATGCGGGGCCATCGTTGTAGGGTACGTATCTATCGGGTGCGGGACACCTTTCTAAAGGTGGCAAGTGCGGCAAGAGGGACATGCCTGCTGTCCACAGATTTGTCAGGTACAACGGTTGAGCAGGAAGCCCTCCTGTGGTATAACGAACTACCCTGAGCCGGGCTATCCTTTGAGTGATAGGCCGCCTCTAGCCGGTTGTGCCGAGCTAGCTGACCCGAGGTGCCTGGGCCTCGAGGTGTCCAGGGAAGGATTGATGCGTTCTTGCCTGGGAGTGGCCCGAGGTCCATTGGGAGGAGCTCGGGTCTTAAAAGGGGTCGAGGTGGCCCAAACTCGAGACCCCCTGAAGTGCCTTGACCCCAGGGAGGAGGTGCGGGTAAGGTGGCTCCTGGCGAGTAGTTTACTCGTCGAGTTGCCGAGCTAAACTCGGTGGGACTTTCCCTCTGAGTTATGCTCACGCTCATTGTGGTGTCATGCTGAGTCACTGTTTGAGCAAGGTCACGCCCACGTGTACTCGTGCTGCGAGGTCGGGCCAAATCACCCTCCATCATATTTTATTAAGGTTTAGTTTGGAAGGAGTACAAATACAAATATGTAGAGTGCAAAACTTTGTCTTTTGTATTATTTTGTATATATTTGCACAGTACGTATTTGTATTTGTACTCCTTCCAGAAACCTAATAAATTTAAATCAACTTGCTGTATCATTTTTGTAATCATTACATTATATTAAAAATAAATAAAAACACATTAAAATATTTATTTTATAAATAAATTCAAACCTATTGTTGGGTGGATATGCCATTGAACAGAACGGAATGGTGAGTATTCCTGTAGCCAACCCCAGCCCATATAGTTGGAACTAGGGGTGTTCACGGTTTGATTAATCGAATCGTGGGGCATTTTTTGGAACTGAATTGATACTATCGGTTTTTGGAAAATCGATAACTAGAACCGAATCGAAGCCAGTCAGTTAATTGGTTGATCAGTTCGGTTAACCGTCAATTCGGTTTATTGGTTTTTCAGTTTTTTAGTTTTTACAATATATATTATAAAAAAAGGTATAAATATATAATAAAATTTTTTAAATATATACAAAATATTTATTTTAAATAATAAATAATAAATAATATATTATAAATATATATTTATATATATAATGCATATTTATTAATTTATAATATATAAAAATGTAATATATATAATATACATAAATATATATAAAATATATAGAAATATATATATATATATATATCGGTCGGTTTGATTAACCACCGATTTTCTATATTGATTAACTGAAATCGAATCGATACCTTCGATTTTTTAAAACACCAAACTAAAATTGAACCAATCGATTTGATTAACTAATTTTTCGGTTCCATTTCGATCATTTTTTTCGGTCAGTTCGATTTTTTGATTTTTTTTTCTCACCCTTACTTGGAACAAGGCTTAGATGATGTTAATGATATCCATCACAAGCCCTAAAATCAAACTGCGCAAATACCCCATGACCCTCAAGGCTCTTTCTTGTAAGATACGATGACTTACAAGTAATTGTTTTCACAGGACATGACCCTGGAGGCCGGGACATCTGAGCTTTATTAGAACCTGAATATTTTGACATTTTAAGGACTATCTGCATTCAATCCAGTAGCCTAGTCAGAGATGGTAGTTGGGTCTACGTGCTTGCTAGTTGGCCTCCTATCTATTTTACATAGACACGTGGTTACTTAGAGTTGTGATGAGAACTCCATTAATTGTAGCATGCCTCTTACTAAAATTAGTTTGGGACATTATCATTTATTTGAGATTAATGTTATTCGCAATTTTGCATTATTAGAAGATCAATTCAAAAAAGAAACATAAATCCTTTTATTACTAAAAAGTACAAATAACAGTAATCATTTTCCGTATCCAAATAGTACCATCCCTCTGTTAATGGAAGAAGAACAAATTAAAAAAGCGAAAAATAAACATAAAAATCACAAACTTGCTGAAACAGGTGAAGCCCATCATTTCACCAAAAAAATTAAGAGGTGGATATAACTAGAAACTTTAGTTTAGTTCACAACAGTGCACTTCTTCCTAACCTCTCCGCTGTTCCCAGTGAGAACTTCGATGGCTCCCATCTTCTTCATTGAATGGGCGAATGCCTTGAAGAAGGCCTTCTGGTCAAGCAATTTGTTGACGATTTTCTCAGACTTCTTGTTAGTCAGAAGGGCAGCATCAGAGTGGAACAGACCCTTGTGTTGCTTCAGGTTCACATAGTAATGGTTATCAAACGATTCAGCGCTCTGGGGATCCATGTCTACTTGAGTTGTTTTGTTTGAAAGATTTGGACATTGAGATGCCAAGAAAGCTGCATATTTTGGATCCAGAGATTTCTCTGCACCTCCATGATTTTTGTGGAGCTTTTTGAAGAAGGATTCACAGTGTGCTTGACCTATGGTATGTGCTCCTGCAATAAAACAAGCTTATTTTATTCATTCTCACACTTGACAGCTTGAGATTTTACTATTTTTTTAATTTAAATATTTCATTAATATTTTTTTTATTAGTATCCAAAATCCTGAAATTTCAAAAAAAGAAAAAAGAAACTTTAGCCAAAATACTTCGTCTGATAATTTTCATATATACACACCCGATAACACCACAAGGTCATGTACATCGAGTCCTTTGCTAGCAAAGTTTTTCACAAGCTCAGCAAAATTGAAGGATGGGGGAGGGAGGTTGTCAACTGCCTCCTTGGCAATTGAAACTCTGCCGTCTCTTCTACCAGTTAGCACTTTCCACATTGGTTTCTTGAACTGCAAATCCAAATCAACTACACACAATCAGCTTATCCATTCATTGGGTAAATCATGCTGTCTTTGTTCCAATTAATCATTCAAGAAATAGAAATTAATTTGTTCAGAAGTTTGCTTAATTAATGACTTTAGTAAATCAGTTTCTCCAAATGGGTCCTGTAATTTCTTCAAATACATCTTCAAATCATCCACAGCTTTAGTAAGAGAAGAAGAATTCTGAGTTGATATGACCAGAAGAGCTAGGGGCAGACCAAAGAGGTCATGGGTTGCAAAATAATTCTATACAAGTGATTATAGCACTAAATACAACTGAATGATGAAATAGGGTTCATGTAGTTGAAACAACCCTTACATAAATCCGGAGTTCCTCCTCACACCCACCCACCTCACAGCACTTGTAGCCATACATTAACATCTTCCCATGAATGAAAACAATACATATAAGAGATATTTCCGTGGTTGCAACATACTGTGAGGTGGGTGTGAGGAGAAAATCTGAACTCGGCTTATATGAAGACGGAGATGATGATGATGAATCAACAAAATTAGAAAAAAAAAAAAAAAAAAGAAGAAATTGAACTTACTTGGAAGGCAACTGCATCCCTAGCAGCCAAAGCAAGGATATCAGCACAAGAAACAACTCCAGGGCAAGCCTTCTCCACTGCATCCTTGGCCTCATCAACAACTTCGAAACCGTCCAGAGTTAGGTTTGGTTGTGCATCCCTCTCAGCCAAATGATCTTTGGTAGAGTTCAATAAAACCGACGCATCACAGCCCTGAAGAAAAGAATCAAACCAATGAAACTGACTGAGAGATAATATCCATTAAGTACACAACAAACATATAAAACAATTCTTACTAGTTATTACCCTAACAAAGCAATCATGGTAATGCAGCCTCACGAGCCCAGCAGGAATTGTTGCATCCTGGGCTACATTTTTCCAAACCACTTTCCTAATGATATCCTCAGCTTGACGACAGCTTTTCTTGTAGAAATGCTTCTTCAGGCCATCTCCATGACATAACCCAACAACACAGAGAACTAGAATGGAGACTAGAAAGGGGACTGATTTTGTCCTCATCCTTCACAAGGAAATGCTATTCCAACTTCTCTACACAGCAAAAGATGGCCATAGCCTTATATACAGGAAAAGGACTCCATTCGAAGTCTTCCCCACTTAAAATATATCAAAAATCCAGTTAAGCATGAAAACGTCAGAGAGGGACTAACAGTTAACTACTAAGATTCTATTTGCAGAAAATAAAAATCATGAAAAAATATTCCCATCCATCCATCCATCTTTTTT
This sequence comes from Nelumbo lutea, assembly GCF_056320005.1. Taxonomy (NCBI): domain Eukaryota; kingdom Viridiplantae; phylum Streptophyta; class Magnoliopsida; order Proteales; family Nelumbonaceae; genus Nelumbo; species Nelumbo lutea. The sequence continues at coordinate 14,652,680 of NC_142691.1, forward strand.
TTTATTTTTTTTTCTCGTTTATTTTTGGTTATTAAAGAATTTGGCTTGAGCTTACCATGCCCATGTTCTCATTGTTTAGGGTTTAAGACACCTATTTGAAACCAAGCCATCCAACCGTAGCATCTCTTACCTGCAATTATAATTTAATAATGATAGTGGTCCTAACTATATACTATTTTTATTCTCATTTCTAATGCTAAGCTCTGAATTTCTAATTATTAATATATTTCTCTGTAGCAGGAGCAGACTATGGAAATAACACCCACACCAGTTATTTGAAGTTTACCTTTGAAGTTTTCAAGATGTGGCAATGGCTTAATGTGGTGAGTGAAGGGGATCCATTCGTACATCTGGAGTAAAGTTTGGGGTTTGAATAAAAAAAGAATTTATGTGCTTTTCTCACTATTCTCTATTTACAGGGTAAGTTTAAACCCAAAATACCATTCTAAGTGGGTATATATTGTCTTTTAATTAAAAAAAAACTATGTACCGAAAGGGCCACTCACCCATGGTTTTCAAAACCAAACCGGTCAGGGGTCTGGTTACGGGTTCGAACGGTCCGATCGTTCGATCCGAATGGCCGGCCCATTCTAACAAATATAATAAATAAAAAATAATAATAATTTTGAAAAACAGTCAAAACCATTCGAACGATTAACCGGTAGGTTCAGCGGTTTGCTGACTAAAATCAACGGTTTTGGAGAAAAAAATGGATTTGAGGAAAAACGTAACCGGTCAGGTGACCGGTTCCCAATTTTTCTGGGCTGACCATCCGGTCCGGTCTGGTTTCGAAAACCATGCACTCAACCCCCCCCCCCCCCCCAATTTATTAATTTCATGGTAGAGATGATTGATATTTAGTTACAAGTTTTTCCAGTATCATAGTTGAACCCTTTTAATATTAAGATCATCTAAAATTAGAAAAGGGATGAGATGCACAACCGAATAAACCAGTGTTTCGGACCTCTTTACCCAAAAAAAAAAAAAAGAAAAGAAAATAATGACCCAGTATTCTGATGGAGGCTTTCCAGTTCCTGGTTATTTTAACGAATTGATAAATCTAAGGTTTTTAAAATCGAATCAGACAATGAACTAGTTAAGGGTCCGGTTTTCGAGTCAAACGGTCCTATCATTTGAACCAAACAAATGACCCATTTTAACAAGAATTAAATTAAATTAAATTAAAAAAATAAAAAATGATCAAAACCATTAAACACTTCAAACGGTTGAACCACCTGAATTAATGATTTACTGACTAAATCAACAATTTTTGACAAAATAATAGTTCTAAAATAAAACAGAATCATTTTTCCAATCCCACCATTTGGCCCAATCCAGTTTTAAAAACCATTGATAAATCTGTGATCTAGTGAGATTCCTGGTTTTCTATCACAATCCAAGTCCCTAACAAAATAATGGAATAAACATTACCCACCAAGAATAGTAGTAGTTAGGGGTCCAATAATTTGAGGGTGTCCCAACCCACAAAGCGTTGTGAAGTTTTGATTACTATGAGATTGAATGTATGTAGTTGACTTCTTAATTAGATGGATGGATCGGCACATGTCCAACTGGCATCTGATCTTAACAAACACCGATTTAGGATTTGGGAGTTGGGACTCTGGACACCTCTAACAAAATTATATTACAACCATGAGTTAGAAAGGAATTTATCAAACTACAAATTTACAATTTTAGGTTGTATTTGGTACCATATCGTTGTTTTACCTGAAACTTGTTGATAATTACAAATTGGTGAGAGATTTGTGTTGATCAACCTTAAATATTTTAGATAAAAATAACAATATTATCAAATAAAATCTTAATGATGTTTGTATGCAAAAAATTGAGAAAAGAAAATAGAAAGAAAGAAAGAAAGAAAAAAAAAACAATAAATTCATCCATATCTATAATAATAACAATATCATCAAATATAATCTTAATGATGTTTGTATGCAAAAAATTGAGAAAAGAAAAAAAAAGAAAGAAAGAAAGAAAAAAAAAAGCAATAAATTCTTCCACATCTATTATAATACTTTAGTGATGAAAACTTATTATCAGCCACGAATCATACCGTCAATGCAGTTTAATAAATGTTTAAAGTATGGTAAGGAAATGTGGCGGGTCAACTGTTAACTACCCGGTTTATATCGATAATCTAGGGGTGTTCGTGACATATGTATAAGTTTGGTTTTCCCAACAAAATGTGAGACGGTTGTTTTTGTTTAAAAAGCATGGTTAATTTTGACAAACACCCCCTAAGTGGATCCTTCAATACAGTTTGACAGAATTATCAACTAAATGCATGGTTTTATTAATATTGTATAATAGCAGTTGCCTTGTCTTACTCCCTATAAGATTAACATAATAATAATAATAATAATAATAATAATAATAATAATAATAATAATAATAATAATAAATTATCGTGTTTTGTGCTCAGTAAATAATAATGTTTTCTAATATCATGGTCTTGTTCTAAGGGATAGACCTGTTTAGTGGTATTTTTTTCTCAATAATGTTTATTAATAATTGCTTAACTAATCTCCTTAATTATTAGATGCATTAATAGTGAAAAGTGGGGGAATTTGACACAATACAAGGAAAGTAATACTATATAGGTGGGGATTTTGGAAAATAAAATCAGAAAACAAATAAAATTTTATGAGGTAGGATAAGGTAAAGATTTCTCTAACATTTATATGTTGGTTGTTGGTATTACTATTTTGCCCTTTATACCATTTATTAATTACTTAGTATTACCATTTCACTTATTAATTATGTGGAAATGGAAAATATTGACTGTTTTCTAGAATTTATCCAAGTTTGCATGATAACCTTGAATTGATCGAATTATTCAACAGTTTTCTTTATGTCATGCTTTACAGGATTAGATATAACATTGGAATTTGTCATGAAATTAAGAACATAACACAAATCTATAATGGTGTGAAAAAGCAAACAAATAAAACAAAATTATGAGTTTTCATTTGCATTCTGTTTGTTCATATATGTTTTTTCTTAAGGCTCAGTTTGACAGGAATATAAATGTGCAAAATTATGTTTTTTGTATTGTTTTGTATATATTTGTATTGTAAATATTTGTACTTATACTTCTTCCAAACTGAGCCTAAGGCTCCGTTTTCCGTTTGCAAATAATGCAAATACAAATGCAACTTATTGAAATTTCCTATTTTAATTTTAATTTTCAATTATATATTGTTTGTTGGATATGGCATTGAACAGAACAAAAGGGTGAAAAAGGACTCATATGTAGTCATGTGATCCACCTTACGCTTGGATGATGATGATGATAATATTATTAATTTGCTTAAGAATATAATTTTTAATTATGTTTACAATTTTATATAAAATACTTTTTTTTTGGCCAATGTTAGATTGTTTAAAAACCCAACATTATAAAACGAATAGGGTTCAATATCCAGTGCACATGTTTTCTTGAAGGAATAGACCAACTTCCCTCCCAATGAAAGCACCCAATATTGGGGAAACTTTAAAATTTTATTTTCTTCAATTTGTGTTTGGTAAAAGTCGTTTTTCTATTCTTGTGTTTATTAATTTATTCCTAAACAAAGTAGACTACCATTATTAGCTAGCTGACAGACCTAAACCCAATCACTAAAATATGGTGAATCGTCTAACACCTTGATTTTATATTTCCAATCCTATCCCTCCATGTTTTTATATTTCCAATCCTATCCCCTCTTAATTTATTGACTATGATGGATAATTTGTTGATTATAAATTATGGATAATTTATTCATCATTCAATAGATTACTGAAATTATTGGAAGTTTATTTATTATTCAACCAATAAATAATTATTGAAAATTAATAATTGATTATTCCGAAAATTAGTGTAATTCTCATCATTACATTTTCAGAAAATTATTGATTAATTTTAATTGAAAATAACAGATAAGTTAGTGCAATTTTGGAATTTTATGACATTTTTTAATTTTTGGAATATTATCGAAAATTATTGTAATTATTGAAAATTTATAATTATGTTATCATAATTTATAACTATTGAAACTTTTATTATTATCAATGTAACTATAATTATTACACTAAAATAATTGTTAGTGTAGTTTAACTAATTCCTTTTTTCATAATCTCAAATAGTAATTCCCATTATCTAATAATTTTTGAAAAATTAATAATAGAAAAAACTGTAAATCTTGATTTAAAATAATGGAAATTAATAGTAATAATTATTGTTACATAATTAACAATTTTCCATTTTGTATCAATTCCAATAATGTAATTATTAAATTACACAAATTTCCATTTTTAAAAATAATAATTACTACAGAATCATAAATTACAATAAAATCTGTTATTTGAAATTACTGTAATTACAGTAATTTTGAAATACAGAAATTCCAATAATAGTTATTAGTGTAATAATTACAGTTTGTTTCAAAATACTTTTATTACACTAATAAATCTTATTGGAATTTTATTGTAATAATTCAATTACAATAATTATTGTAATGAAAATTTTATTTCTAATTACAGATTTGTTTTTCATATTAACTTTATTACAGAAATAATTATATTTGAAATTTTAGTGTAAATTATTATTTTACCGAAATTTATAAAAATGATAATTGGAATTTTATTGGTGATAGTAATTACAGTAATAATTATCATTGGAATTTACATTTTCAGAAATTTATTAATGTAATTTTATTAGTGTAACAATAATTATTAAGATACATTAATTATTATAGTAAAATTTGTTATTTTCAAAATACTGTAATTACAGTAATTTTGAAATAACTGCAATTCCAATAATAATTATTAGTGTAGTTAAATTAACTATTTTTCAAAATAATTATTACACTAATAATTTTTGTTGGAATTTTGGTGTAGTAATTAAACAGTGTAATCATTATAATAAATATTTACTATAGTTACAATTTCTGAAAATTAATTTTATTACACTAACAATTAAATTGTGTTATTTTCCAGAAAAATTACTAGAAATCAATGAATATACAAAATTTTCAACCAATAATTTCTCTATAAATGTCATTTAAAATTGAAAAATAAAGTCAACCATTATTGCTCCAGGAAAGAGTTGGTGGAGTTTGAAAATTGGCACACAAAATATCATAATTTTGGAGAAAAAATAAAATATATATTAATGTAATTTTGGAAAATTTCTTTAAAATGTAGTAAATACTTATTGAAAATTATTGGAATATTTTGGAAAATTGGGAAATTTTATTACATTTGATATATTTTGGGAAAATATTTAAAAATTGTGTGATTTTCATTTTAAATTATTAAAGATAAATTAGTATCGGTAAAGGAAAACGGTATTTTGAACCAATAATTACACAAATTATTTCTGTTATTAATATAAATTAGTATAATATTGGAAAATTTTAAAAAAGGAAATTATTAATTAACTTATATTAAAAAGTAAAAGATAAATTAGTGTAATTTTATAAATAATATATTTAAAAAGAAAATAAATTATTTAATATATTTAAAAATCAATAATTTAGTATATATACTTTTGGAAATTTACTAGCAGCCGACATGCAATATATCCTTTTTGATCCTTTTTACTAGTAAATTAGACATTGGGTTTTCCCATGCATTGCACGGGTCCCCTACTAGTGCTCAAAAAAGTCATTAAAATATTGATGCACTGGATATCCAAAGTTGGTATGGATGCTTATGACTGATATTCGTATTAATATATACATACATACATGTATTTTTATTTTATTTTACATTTTTTATTTTATAAGCTTTATACAGATGAGATCTATCTTCATCCCATAGGCGAATTCACATCTGCACCCCATTGAGCGCGCCCCACAAATGCCCCACAGCACATTCCAACCATGTATTGGAAACATTTCCCAATGACAAGTATGAGAGATGTTCTCAATGCACACTGAAATGTGTATGTGGGGCATTTGTGGGGTGCACTCTGTGGGGCATAGATGTGAACTCCCCATAGGCCATTGTTTAAAATGTTTTAAATTAAACATTTATGTATTGATGTATCCATGCATTTCGGGATTCACTGTTATGGATACGATTGGTCCAAATTTGATTTGTTTAGATTCAGATTCAAATAAGATCTTATCCATTAAATTTATTTTGGATTCTAATCAAATTCAATTGCAATGGGATATTAAATAGTACTAATATATTATGATCATTTACTAAAACACTCCTATGATTTTATATATTTACTAAAACCTACATTTTATTTTGTATTTTAAAACCCAAGTAGTTTGCAACTGATTTGAGCTCCTGGATAACATACAGTCTAAAGATGAAGAAGAGGCATCAATCATCGTGATTTTCTCCTTCATGTAATCTATTTACACAAGCCACAATTGGCTTGCATAATTAGAACCATAGCTTCATTGTAACATCTCTTCTTAATCTTTTTGTTGGTGTAATAAGAGAGTTTACCATGGTTTACCAGGGGTAACAATGAAATTTCGATTTTTTATCTTTTTTTGATTGAATTTGTCTGAACGAATGTAAGGGCTAAAGCTGTCATTTTGCACTCCCGTCAGGATTAAGTAAACACGTTGCAAATTATAGGGGTGTTAAACGTTTTACTAAAATGCAAATTATATGGTAGGCTTTAGTAAATGCGCAAAACTACAGAGTCTTTTAAATGATCCTAAATTAAATCAAAATTGATCAAAATATTTTATCTTATTAATAAAATAAACTAAAAGTAATTTTTATATTGTATTTCATGAGCAAAATGAATTGAAAATAAACCTCTGATAATTTAGTAAAAATGCAACATTCAAAGCAGTTTACTAATAGATACTACATAAACTTTAACTATGATGGGGTGTTTGGGGACCAATGCTGTTTTCTCAAAAAATGGTGACATATCAGTGTCATGTCAACATTTTATGATTTAAAGCCATGTTTTGTTTGATTGGATTTTTTTTTTCTTTTTTTGAAAAATGCTGAAAAAATGGCCACCTATCTTTTTATGTAGGTGATTGGCATTGGTGCTAGGAAAACTGCACCGTTTTCTCATAAAAATGGTTCTGAGCATGTATGAATTGTAAGCACTGTTTTTACTTTTTTGTTTGGAAGTGATGCTGCCACATGTGTTGTTTTTGCATTGTTTTTGTTTGGTACCAGTGCGTAAAACTGTTTTCAGCATTGGTCATATTATTCAACATCCAAGGTGATGGTACATCATTGCACCGTTGGTAGTTCATTAATTATTATTGTTATTATTAAGTATTTAATTAATGATTTTATTATCATAATAATTATTATAATTAAATTTTTTTACTATAAAAAATTAAATATTAATCAAAATATAATATTTACTTAATTATTTAATTATAAATTAATATTATTTTTAATTAGCAATGGTGATGATTATTTTCTTATATTTTTATTAATATTTAGTATTTAATTAACGAGTAATGTTGTTATAATAGTTTTCTAATTACACTAAATTCTGGTAATTTACATAACTTTAATGCACAATTAGTTTTTGAAGTTTACTATTTAGTTATCAAAAATTAAATTAAAAAATTAATATGGGTTTTACATCTTTGTAATTGACAATATATTCTGATCTATTTTAATTGAAACCCACTATTAATTTATGTTTTCTTAATTTGATTTAAGATATTAAATGAGATATTATGGGTAAACAATGTCCCACTTTATTTGGTATATATTTATTATTTATCTAATAAATCTATTTTGAGTTATTTATTTTTAAAAGTTAAATTAGGTTGTTTCCTAAAAGTTAAATCAAATTTGTAATTAATAAAGTATTTAATTTCTTCTTAAAAAAATCATTTAAAAACAAGCATGGGTTTATGGCAATCTTTTAATGGGTTCCACCATTTGTATTTAATACTATGGATAAACATGTGTTAAGCTAATAAATAATTGTATATTGAGAATGTTTAAGAATGAAACTACACACTTTTGAATCCTATTTCTTTAATTAATGAGATGTCGCACATCTAAATGGTGGTAGTGAGATGTGGGTTTTAGCAGCAGTTTCTCAGAAAATGCCACATGTCTACTGTTTAGCTTTCCAGAAAAATAAGAATGCCACATGGTGGGGGGCTGTAGCATAGTAGTGGGTTGTGGGCTTTACTAGGAATTTTTCAAAAATTATCATGTATCTAGCTTTCTAAAAAATGAAAAGGCCACATATTTGAATAATAACTTATATATATATATATATATATATATATATATATATATATATAACAGTTTTCCTTTCTTTTCTTTTTTTTTCTTTAAAACGTACGGTGCAAAAAAACCCCATTATTCTCACGCTAGATGGTTCTGCTATTCATTTTTTATATTGCTTACAACACTCAACGACAAATTTCATGGTTAAATTGAAACAAGTATAAAAAACCTAGGGATCTTCGATGCAATAATATGGTTGGGGAACAAAAGGGTTCCACCTTCCATGTGAGATAATCTCTAATTTACCCAATCTCTCATGGGGCAAATTTTACCAAAAAATAGTTAAAGTTAAAAATCTTTGCCATATGTTTGCAAAACTCTGGGCATCTTTTGAATTTCTAATTAAATGATGCAAACAGCTAATTAATCGCCTCCAGCTGGGAGATTGCCAGTTGGGGTGTCATTTGGACTGGATTTGGTCCAATCTGATCCAGTCCAATGTGAATCTATTATAAACGGACCAGGTCTAATCCAATCCAATGAATGTTTTGAATTAATTTAGGTCGGTCCAATTCAATGTTTGGACCATCTAATCTGTTTAAAATCATTTTGATTTAGACTAGTTTTAGCTCAAACCTAGTCATTGACATATATTCTTATCTTGTATCAATGGATTAGATATTGGCTTAATCCAGTCCAATCCAATATAAATTTGTTACAGGCGGATTAGGTCCAATTCAATCTAATAAATATTTTGGACTGGGTTGGTCCAATCTAATATGTCTTGTTGATCCGTTCAATCCGTCCAAATTGATTTTGGACCGGACGGGGTTCAATCCAAAACTAGTCCATTGACACCCTTAATTGCCAGGTGTTTTTTTAAGGCACTTTGGACAATTAACACCATCTCAGAGGGCAATTTGATCTGGGCATGATGGTTCTTCCGGCTGTATTTGTGAAATTGGTGTGAATAGATCTGAACTCTTGAAATTCATATGCTTTACCCAAGAAAAAATATGTGCTCATATTGGAATCAAATCTCGCCTGCATCTGAGATTAGGGAATGAACTACCCCCATTGTATAGACATATTTATACAATCCAAGTTGTAGCATCAATAAATATGGTGTAGAGTCTTTAAGACTATAATTGATTAGGGGAATGAACAAGAAAAAAGAAAAAGCAAAGAAAACCTTCATCCTCTAGTTAGATTCCCTTTAAAACCAGATTTACTTGTGATCCAATTCTTTAAATGGGCTATCTAAAGTCTCACAAAAAATTGATGGGCCAGCTAATATCTTTATAACATTTCCCAACAAAATTCAATCAATATGAAACAACTAGAAGTTACATCTCCAAATCCAAAACAAAGGATCAAGGTCTCCTTGTTCAATGGAATTATTGTTCTTTCGATAATAGTTAATGTTTGTTGTTGGTAGGGATTTTATAAGGTTGATGGATTTCACATGCACCCAGCCAGCATTGAACCATATCCCCTTTTCAACATTTTGACTTGCCTATCAACGAGATGAGGAACAGTGTTTTTAACATGTTTATTATAAAAAAAAAAGATGACAAATTAAGTAAGTGTTTGGAAGCGTAAGCGCTTTTTGGGACTGATTTTCAAGAAAAAACGTCAATGCTTCTAAGATCTGTTTTTCATAAAAAAAATTTCTGTCACATAGACAGTGAATAATACTATGCTGTTTGGTAAGGTGATTTTCATCACCGTTTTTCATGTATATGCTGATAGGTAAGCACCAAATAGGATACACATTAGTCAACCGTTAGGGGGCAACGGTTCACCGATGCATGAAACGTGATTCGGTGGAGTTCTGATTTACGAGGCATGCCCGATTTTTCAATAAACGCTTGAACCAAAAATTCATATATATGGGCGTTTGTTGAAATGCCTATGTGGATCCGATGTGATTGGCCACGGTTCCAAACATCCCCTAAATCAAACCGTAATTAGTCATTGCAGACATTCAAGGATCTCTAATTAAAACCAAACTCAGACAAGCCCATTCGACAATGCAGTTCGGATCTCCTACCTACAATAACTCTACCCACGTTTAACATTTAAGGGGATGCGGTGGAGCCCATTTTGAAAGTCAATTCTTGAAATAAGGCCCATGCCTCATTATAACTTTACATTGAGAACATCTCCTATATTTGCATGTTATATAGTATCATGTGGATTGGTGTGGGTAGGATTCTTATGCGTGGGAGATCTGAATTATTGACAATGACAGATTTCAATCCCAACTTCTTAGACTATTAGTTTCAGTAGGGGAGTGATTTGGGTACATCCAATCATCCATTACACTTCTCTTGATGGCAAGGATCAAGAAATTGTATGATTACAAGAGAGAGCAAATTTTGCCAACTTATGAAGCAGCTTGCAATCACTTGTTCAATGCCCTCTTTCATTTTTAATTGTAACTCTCTTCTGCTTAGTGGATAAAGCCAATTCTTAAAATAAATTAAAAAGATATTCCTTTAAGAGCACATCCTTAAGAGACAAGAACCCAACTGCCCACTTCTATGATAACGAAAAAAAAAAAAAATTTGTTTTTTGCAGTTATGTGATGATAGAGATGCAAATGAATTGGATTAGATTTGAATTGGGCTATATCCAAATCTGATCTGATAAAATAAATCTTATATTCAACCTTTTCAAGTGAATCTCAGAAAGGCCGATTCAAATTCAAATTCATTAAAAATGTCGAATATTAGTATATGTTACGATTCGATTTAATTTCTATAAAATTTAACAAATTACTAAAAAGAAAAAACATGACAGTCTATATGAAGAAAAACATAAAATAATCCTATTATTCGATCTGACTCAATCCAAAAGTCCAATAAAAAATATCGGAATCTGACAAAATAGAATCAGATTTGTATTCTAATCATGTTCAAGTCCATTTGTACCCCTGTAAAAAATGGGATATGCCCTAATCACTCCCCTAAATTTTGAAGTGCGTGCAGTAACAAATCCTTATTCTCCATACCTAACGGTCTATTTCTCTGGCCTGCTTTCAAAAACGAGAGCAGTTTGGTGGTTAAGTTGAAGCTACATTATGTAGGTAACTTATTGCGTGTCGTCAAACTTGCAAATCTGACCCGACCCATTAAAATAATTGTTAGCCCAATGTTTTAAAAATCGACCCTAAGGCATTTGGGTCACGGGTCATCGATTCAACTGTCCGGACGAATGGTTCAGACTGTGCTATATTTTAACAATAAATAATGTATAAATGTGTTTTAGATATATTATATATATTATTTTATATTTAATTTATGTTTGTTAATTTAGTTTTTTTATTTTTTATTTATAAAAAATATTAATAATTGTAATTTGAGGTCAAAAAAAGGTTTTTTCGTACAAATACTAAGGCAATTTGGAATGTATAGATCTTAAAAATTTATTCAAAATAAAAAAAAAGAAAAACAAATTATCTCAATTGGACATTAAAATGCAAAGTTAAGGCCTCCAAAAATTTTACATGCATTGAATGTACAACCCACAACCCAATCATCAGATCAAATAGATCTATAATCAAATGGGCTTTGACCAATCCATCGGTTTTTAACTGTCCGATGGATCTTAGCTAAACCGAACCTAAAATCCTGGCCGAATGACAGTTAAAACTATTCGACCGGCCAGGTCAATGGTGGATTGAAAACATTATTGCTACCAGTCAAGTGTGTATCAAAGTCTACATTTCAAATTCCCCCAGCCCACGCAGTAAAATTAAAGGATCCGAAAATACTTTTAGCTCACAGGCATATATATAGCTGTACCCAAAGGATGGTGGTATGACTATAATCTATATACACCCAATTGTAACCAAATACGCCACCGCCATCGTCAGATTACAATCTAAATATATGTAACACTCAGAAGATAACACATAATTTACAGTTTAAACAAGTATCCTCACCCAGACAAAATTAAAACAGAAAACAAAACAAAAATGCGATGTGCTGCATGCAGTATCTGTGTAGCAATAGTGCATCACTTGGTATATGTAATGTAACCCGCCACTCAGTAGAGCCTTAATCTACTTCCAATTGGGATCCTACAGATTGGGCAATTGTTGATCCTCCGTCCACACTCGCCACATGTCTGCCAAAATAAATTAAGAATGTATAAAGTTTCCAGTAATCAGGCAGAGTGAATTAGAGTTGGGTGCCATTTGGTAACATTTTTTACAAAATCTTCCGATAGTCTAGATAGATAGCCAAAAGATGTAATGAATTTTCAGGGTTTGTATTTAAAGATATAGATCGTTTGATAAGTATTCTAGTACAGGGGTGCAAATGGATGGGATCGTAATGGATTGGATCACGATCCGATCCTATTTTGTCGAATTTGGATTTTCCCGATTCAGATTGGATAATAGGATTCGATTATATTTAGATCACTTTTATCCGATCCAATATATATATGTTATTTATTTATTTATATAAATACAATATATATGTAATTTATTTTTTTATAAAAACATGTATATATATGACGAAAATAGTTAAAAGATATTTGTGTTTTTGTATTTTCTTATTTAAATTGTTATATATATTTTATTTTTCTTTTAATAATTTATTTAAGAAAAACATATCAAATCGGACAGATCTGAAAATCGGACAGTTTCATTGGGTTCAAATTCAAATCCATATTTATGGATCTCCCCTTAACGGATTTGGATAAACCCTAATTTGAATCCAATTCGATCCGTTTGCATCCCTATCCTAATCTACCATTATCTACAGAACTGTTAAATGAAGCTTCCAGATATTTACAATTTTAGGCTTCATGAGTTTTTTTAGGGTATAGGTATTTTAGTCTTTTGTCTTTTATTGTTAAATAGGAAAAGTAGCCCAAGAGTCCAAGACCACACAAAAAGATTTACCAAATGGCTCCTACTAAATTGCAAAGCTGCATGCATTACCTGATGCCCACAATTAAACGCCATGTTTCTGGGATTAGAAAGGCAAATGGGGCAAGTCTGTCCATTGTCCATCAAAGTCAGTCAAGACAAGTTAGCATTTTAATACTCTATCTTAAAGAGTTGCATAACTCAAGAAGAAAAAAATTGCAAACAAATCAGAAAAGAAAACAGACAACTTGTTTCAAGTTTCAACACAAGAATCCATAAAATAATATAGGATAGAAAGGAATAAATTAAGCAAGGGAAATGGGTTACCGAGTGGTCAAAGGACTGAAAGGAGTTGCTTGTTTCAGGTTGCACAGAAGGTGCAGTTGGCTGCAAATTTGATCCCTCAAAATAATGATGATGAAGGGGTGTAGGCAAAGGATCTGTAGCTGGAGCTCCCCCTCTTGGAAAACTGTTTAATTAAGCATGAGACAGAAGGAGGAATTACAAGTTAAAATTTAATTAGGACATCATATCTCATATAGAAAAGAGCTAGCACTGAAGAGATGCTCAATTAGTATACCCCAATATCTCAAGCCTAGTCAATTCCTCATGATGCAAAACTATTCCCTTCAAGGCCGCTTGAGCAAACTCTATCTCTTTCCTGTAATTGGGTATATTCCTTGATATGATTTCTGTAAAATTCACGAACTGATGGACAACAAAAGAGCAATAAGAACAAGGATTTATTGAAGTTTGAATGCCGCCTAGCTATCAGCTGTACTGAAATTAAATATACCTGGAAATTACCAGTGGCCTTATCAGGGATATCGTTTGCAAATTCCCTCATCACGTCCCATGGCCCATCTCCCACTCCAACTGCAACAATCGACAATGGGTATGCGCTGCAGCAAGGAAGAAGATGCGGTGCAGAAGATTGAGGAGTAGTTGCCAAATTAAGGACAAGTCTGTGAAGGAAATAATTAATCATCAGTCATTACCTAGCTTGTACAATTGCTTCCACTGTCTTATCATGTGGGCTCAACCGGCCACTCCCCACATTGGATCTTCTGTCTACCTGTGAAACCAAGTTTTGAATTGTCTAGATTCCTTGCTTCCACAAACAATACAATAGCTAGAACCCACAAATTTGTAAAGTACCCCAGATGAGATCGAAGATACATACCTGTCCATCCGAAATTATCAGTAAAACATGGTGGTCACCGCCACTTCTCTCAACGATACCCACAGCCATTTCGATGATAGGTGCAAATGACGTTGGTTCTGCCACAAGAAATTAAACAGAAAACCATCAGCTGTGCCTGTGTCATCTGATCAAAATTCCGAACCAGAAACCTCTAGAATGATGTAAAGACAACAACGGTTAGCCGAATATAGCAACCTGCCAGTCGAAGCTGAGGGACTATTTCATTGTATCGAGCCAACATTTCATCAAATCCGAAACATGGTTCGTTTTCTGGGTTAAAATTGAAGACACTTTCATCCAGTGTTGATACTGTCAACAAATATAGAAACAGCAGATGTTCATCCATGATATCTCTAGCTAATGTCTAAATAACGTTACCCAACAAATTTTGATCAACTAGCTAGTTAGTCAAGAAACTACCATCTCCAAATCCAAAACAAGGGATCAAGACCTCCTTGTCGAATGGAGTTATTGTTCTTCCGATAATAGTTAATGCTTGTTGGTAGGGATTTTGAGTGATTCCAATATGATGCAGGCTTCTCTGGCTGAATGAATTTACACCTGCAGGTTTTCATCAAGAAACGTTTAATTAGCACATATTGCCCACCGCTCAAAACAAGTTCAAAAGCACAGAGAGATGAGGCCAAAGCCAAACCTTCCCACTCGTTGCTCTTTGTGAAATCGATGCCGACAATGAGATTAGACTCAAGTCCAAGAAATTCAAGAACCTCAGGGACCTAAAGGGATGCAAATTGATGAAACCATCTTTGTTAAACACCATCAGTACTAGACAGAAGCTAATAACAATGGCGACCACAAAGTCTTTAACGGCATTTCAATGATCAGAGAGAACCCACTGGATGCATAAATGTCAAGCAAGCATCCATTGCAAAGTCAGACCAAGAAGAATTCCCAGAGACCACTGCATCTCTGGTAGCATAGTCATCGTATGCTTGATTAATGGCCAAGTAACGATGGCTCTGATCAGTGGTAGCTAGCATACCCAAGAATTCAGCTCCCAAGTAAACAAAAACATAGTATATTCAATGTAAAACATCTAAGAATAAGTATATGATTATGGGGTCTAACCTCTTCCAGTGAATCGTAGCAATTGGTTATCCTTGAATTACTCCCCCGCAGCAATCGTTTGAGTTTCGAGAACATAGAACTGAACACTTTCAGAACTCTATTCATGATCTGTAGTATTAGAATGAAACCGTCTGATGATTAACAAATCTGGGTTTTCTAGATCTACTTCAACAGCAAGAAGAAGATGATCATGAAGAAGAAGAAGAAGACGAAGCGAAACCAAGCAAGCTTGACACGCAACAAATCACCTACAAAGGAAATCCAGCACCATAAGAACAATATCAAACGAAGAGAGAGAGAGAGACGGATAAAAAGTTAAAAAACAACTTGGTTTCATCACCAGAATCTAGCAGCTTTTAGCTTACTGACCAAACTCCTCTCGTTGTAGAAAGCAGCCCTGAGAGAACTAAACCGCAAAGGTACGGACAATTAGGAATTCTAGCTCCAACTTTTAAACTAAGGGGTAAAGGCCAGCGGGTCGGCCTGAAACAGAATTGCGCGTAGCGTGGGAGTGGAGAGAACGAGTGATCACTGATCAAACAATGCGAGGACGAAGAAGATGTGAGCGGCTTCACCTTCACCTCTTAATTAAACTGCAGACTAATTGAGTAGTGATTAAGGTTTGTAATGGTCTTTGATCTTACGTGTTTCGTTTGGATACGACAAAACGAAATTAACTGGAATTTCAGTTATGTTTCGTTGGAAATTCAAGAACATTAATTGTAGAGGTAGATAGAGAATTTATGATTTATTGTAAGTAATTTTAGTTGTTTGGATAGGACACCGTACCTACCATGATTTGGACGTGTATTAATGCAAGTAAAAAATTTTAAATAGCTCTAATAATTAATTAAATTTGGATGTATTTTGTTTGATAGAAAATATGAGAAATATGAGGAAATACAGGAAATAGAGATGGAGATAAAGTTCTTAAGAAGTTCACCTCCACTTTCTATTTTCTCGCATTTTTTTTATCAAAACAAACCTAATATTAGGCTTAGTTTGGAAGGAGTATAATATGTACAGTGCAAATATATATAAAATACGAGATTTTGCACTCTATTTATTTGCATTTATATTCCTTTCAAACTGAGCCTTATTGCCAAATAGGCAAATAACCCAAAATTTCAACAAATTGTTTTAACTTTTTTGCTTCAGTTTTCAATGCCAAATAACATGATTTTCATTTTAATTAATTTCCCGGAATTGGATTTGAAGTTTCTTACAACTCATGAAATTGATAACTATATAAACCCAAAAAAATTGATAACTATATATAGGTGTTTGGCAAGTTTTTTCATGTTAACTTTCGAGCTTTTCAAAGATTGGAAGACCAAAATTTGGTCTTCCTCTGTTTGACAATGAAAGATAGGAAGTGAGAAAGATTATGTCCTAAAAAGTTCATGGAAGTCCAAAATGGCCAAAAATATAGAAGCTTCAAATGAAGCTTCCTATCATTTTTGCACCTAAGGCTCCGTTTGGAAGGAGTACAAATGCAAATATGTAGAGTGCAAAACTTTGTATTTTGTATTATTTTATATGTATTTATATTGTACATATTTATGTTTGTATTCTTTTCAAACTGAGCCTAAAGTCTTTCATTTAACAGCTATGCAGATCATGATAGACTTGAATACTTATCAAACTATTTAGAACTTTTTAAAGACAATACCCAAAAACTCATTACCATTTGGCAAGTCTTTGTTTAAAGATCTTTTAGAAGATCTAACAGCCAAAAAACATAATGGGTTTTTACATTAAGATCTTGACAGCCCACAACCGATTTGGTTGGAGGTGTGTGTTTCTGCACAAAGACAAGACGAAATAAGTCGAGAAGCTCCAATCGGAGTTTTCCAAAAATAGCCTGAAACAGGCTTTTCACATCTTTCAATGTTGCATTTTTCGACAGCTGTATCTTTTTCCAACCAAATGAAAAAAAGATGAAAATATAGGTTTTCAAACTTCTAAAAAACCGACAGTCCACACGAAAAGATGCACCAAAGACCATGTAGGCTGTTGAAAAATCTTCCTGAAAAGACTTGCCAAATTATACGATATTTTTTGGTACCATCCAATAATATTGATTCTTCAATCTGTAAAACAACAATCAAGACCTTCATTTATGCCTTTGAAACTTTTGGGTTGGCCATGACATGATTTCCCTTCCTTGGAACCATTAATTTTTTTATGCACAAAACCAGCTGGTCGAACTCACTGAGTTGTCTTTTTACCAAAAAAAGATAAAAAGAAAAAAAATCCTCTTTGATTTGTCAGCCAACCAAGCTTTCAAGGTCCCTACCTCCAAATCATTTGCTTACAAAATAAAAATGTTGATTTGGTCATGATTTGGCTGCTTGAATCATTGCTAAAACCTCCTTTGAAGTTTAGTAATTGCAATCACCTATTGAATTTTCTAACATAGTTGATTAGTTGCAAGTAGATCCCCTTTCTTAGAATCTTCTAAAAAGAGGCATACAAATGTCCAAAATACCCATACGTTTACTTTTGACCAAAATATTTATTTTCCAAATTTTCTCTTCTTATGCATCACTAGCCTAAATCCTTCCAATTTTTCTTCTGAAATTGATTTATTTTTCAAATTTCCCTTCATATCAATTGTTCAAAGGGAAAGTTACAACTTTAAATTATCCATTTCTTGTTGTTTATAAAGTTTGTATTATTTTGTCTATAGAAACCAGTCTCAATAGTAATTGCATGGTTATATTGGACATTTTCATATCTCTTGTTAGAGATTTCTAACAGAGGGGGTTTAATTGAAACTGTACCAAAAAGTTAAAGTGAGGTGATTGCAATAACCAAACTTCAGGGGAGGTTTTAGCAACGGTCAGAAACTTTAGGGGAGGCTTCAATAATTTACCCTTAATAATAATATTTTTCATTTATTTACATATTTTTGTTTCATATGATGAATCTATAACATTAGGGGCATCCAGTTTTTCTTCTTTTTTTTTTGTATTTTTATATAGGTACCTTTTTTAGATTTTTATTATTTAATCTAGGGTCGTTTACTAAAACACCCCTATAATTTGCAACCAGTTTACTTATTCAATCCTTTGTTAGACTGAAATGAAAAGTGACAATTTTAACCCTAATTATTGTGGAAAATGACAGATTCAACATTCTTTTGGCCACCTATTTCTGGGTCAACAGTTCAACCTTTTGGGTTGAACAGTCAACTCATTTAATTAAGTGTAGCATACATATTACATCTTAGCCTTTAGATTAGAATATTAGTTAAGATGGATGATTATATATAGGGGAGCTTTACCAAACCTGTTCGCTACATGCTCATGTTATCCTCTCGTGTTGATAATTACCAATGGACATTATAAGCATCACGTATTAACACTTTTCTAATTTTTGAAACATCATCACCAACCTGTCTCCCATCACTGGGTTTTTCAAACAGAGAAGGAACGTTCGCATCTATAATCAGATCAAAAGTAAGTGAGTAAGCAAAATGAGATTGAACTCTTAGCAGATTAGGGATGCAAGTGTAGAGGGTAACTGTATGCTGTATTTTGTTTCCCGGTTGCTTGGTCGTATAGTTTATTTGTGTCCATTCTTCTCTTTGAATGGAATGGTTTTTCTAAGGTTGTGTTTGGAAATGATGCAAATGGAGTAAATCTCGATTCAGGGTAAATTTGTATTTTGGTTCACTTTTGCCTGTAACATTACATTTATGTATTAACAAATGATAAAAAACACACTTTCCAATACATATTTATATTGTTAATAAGATGCAAAAGTACATCAATAATAAAGTAGATTTACATTCAAGTGGGCTTTTGATAAAAATAAGGCATATACTTTATTGAAATTCGTGTTTGCATCCATTACAGTCAAAATCTGTTTATTGGTAATAAGATAAATTTGTCGATGCAAAATTAACTCAACTTTGCAATTTATATGAACCGTTTTACACTCTACATATTTGCATTCACACTTATTTACATCGTTTCCAAACACAGCGTAAGGAGAAAAAACACAAGCGTTAAAATTTCAGCCTACTTTGGAGAAACCGCAGAACTCAGCCCAAAAGATGTCAGCTCTCTTATTTTAGAATCGTCATTACATCGTTTCTGGTTGATTTATCAGCATTTTAATTCAAACAGGAAAAAGGGGGGAAAGAGAGGGTAATGGAATGTTTTGTGGCGTGGATTAGTTAGAACACGAGAGAAGGCCATCATATGTGCAAAGAACAGATGACTCTAATAAATAGTTTAGCCATGAGAAAGAGACTCGAAGAATCAGATCACTGAGGTGGAGGTGTTAACGTGGACTGGCTTTGGGTTGGACCCGTCTAAATCAAAATCAACTTGGATGGATTGGATGGGCTAATAATATATATTAAATTGGACCAGTCCAGATTTAATGGTCCAAAGTATTTATTGGATTGGATTGGATTTGGTCTATATGGAATGGATTCTTATTGGATTAAGTTGCATTGAATCAATATCCAGTCCACTCATAAAAGATAAGAATACAAGTGCCAATGGACCAAATTTGAATTAGAATCAATCTAAATTAAAGCCAATTTAAAAAGATTGAATGGTCTAAATATTAAATTGTGGACTGGTCCAAAATAGTCCAGAGTATTCATTAGATTGGATTGAACCTGATGCATTTGTAATGGACTCATATTAGCCCGAATCAAATTGGACCGAATCCAGTCCAATTGACACCTGTACATGAGTGCCTCTCTCACTGTCTCTGAACAATACTGGAAGGACAATATTCACTTTCCGAAAATATATATGATATCTACATGACTGATCCCACCAATTAGCACCCTGTGAATTGATAATACCTGACCCACTAACGGCAATAAGTCCATTTACAGAAGTGAAAGCCATGCATAGGCTTTGGTCAATCCCTTTCCATTTACTAGTTCTGTTGGGTGGAAAGAAACTTGAGATGGACAACAAGTTGGGTACACATAATGACATAAATATGTTGAAAATTTAATCACCAAATGGATAGTTATTAAATCCATTTTTTTTATAACATTCTGACCCAAGCAAGTAGGGATGGCAATTTTTCCCATAAAATCGGGGCTTTGCCCTGCCCCACCCTGAATGGGGTGGGTTTTCCCCAACCTTAAACAAGGATGGGGCAGGGATAGAGACGGGAAAAATAATTTTTCCCTGAACCGGGTATGAGGATGGGGGAAAATAATTTTTTCCTGAACTGGATACGGGGCGGGGATGAGTTCTGTATATAATTCCCCGAATTCGAAGGTAAATTAGTAAAATATCTCTAGGTTTAATATTGATATTTAAAATATCTCTAAGTTTTCCTTAAATTTTTAAAATCTTAAGATCCCATTATTTTATTTTTGAATTACCCCTAAAGTATTATAATTTAATTCTAAAATACCTCCAAATTCCTATGTCCTATGTATAAATTGTCCATAAAATGGATAGTTTTAAAGTAATTGCCTTGGAGCGGGGAAAATTCGGGGATTCTCCGTCCCCAACGGGGAATGGATGCCCCGCCCCGAACCCGCCCCACCACCGGGGATGGGGCGGGTACGAGGCAAGGTATCATGACTTCGGGGCGGGGACAGGGAGGGGGTGCCCCGCCCCAAACCCACCCGGTTGCCATTCCTACAAGCAAGGGTCCCTAAAGTTATAGATTTTACCTAAAATATCTCTCCTTTTTGGAAGTCATGGGAGGGATATATACATTGCGTCTGTTTGGCATTGATGTCGTTGCTCCAGAAAACGGCAACACATCAGCGCCACGTCAGAAAAAAATGGTGTTCCAGAAAACCCCTATTTGTTTAGAACCATTTTTTCATAAAAAACAGTATTCCAAGCCACAATAATGTTCTCTTTACGAGACTCCTCTTCTTCTTCGATGCTAATTCTTATATTTTTTTCAACTTCAATAGGAAATTCTGTCAATTTTGATTTCTACAATTTTATGTGTCTCCAAACCAAATGGTATTATACGGTTTGGTCCAATTTCTAATACGGTTTGGGCCATTCTATTGAGCTTAACCCAATTAGAAAGCTCAAATAACAAGCATACCTACATAAATAACAAATATAATTCAAATATCAAATTGAAATGTTAAAAATTACCACTTATTGCTATTATATAAATTACACTCAGCCTTTGTCAAACATAAGCAATTCCTTGGGCATCAAATTACAAGTTAAAAATTGAAACAAACGCATGAAATGGTAAATAAAAACATACATACATTCTCAAACATATGTATTATATTAATATATTAATAAATATATTATTAATAATTTCGTTTAATACGGTTTACAGTTTGGTCTAATTTCTAAAATTTAAAAATCAAACCAAACAAAAAAAAAAGATACGGTTTGAGGAAGTTGCTTAACAAACCAAACCATTTTAAGGCTAAATCAGACCAAACTGCTAATTATGTTTTGATTCGGTGCGGTCTTGTGGTCTAGACCATGAACACCCCTACTAGTAAGTTGGCCAGGTGTAGCGTTTGTTGTAACAACTGATTCTTAATCAAATCTGGACTTAATTTCTGAATTGGATTAAAATGTTTTCTTACCTAATACAAATATTGTGGAATAACAATACATCAAACAAACGAAGCAACTAAGAATTCCATACTTGCATAGAGTCCTTCCTGCTAATGAGCATTTTCAATAAGCCGGATATATAGACCCAACGGACCAGAAACAAAACCAATCGGACCCAGCGTAGGACAGGCCTTTGTTTCAATGTATCAGTTGTGAATTTGATTCTGATTCTTCCAAGCTGATGGCCCACCATGTCCAAAGCAAGACCCAATTCTACCAATCGATGTGTCTATTTTTTTATTGCGAGTTTACGATATATAAATAATGGTTCGGATGGATAATAAAATAGGCAGCCAATGAGCCAATCAAGAATTGGCGTTATTATTTTTTAGGGCAAATTGTTTGAAACCTCTCCTCAAGTTTTTTACTGTTGTTGAAATCTCCAGTGAATTAAGTTTGATAATTGTAATCATTTCTCAATTTCTTTTGAAATTTTTAACATAGTTAAGTAGACACTCTTTATTAGAATCTGATGGAGCGCGATCCGGTTGGTCTTAGCTGTCCGCTGCCTTGCTTCCGAATGAGGTAGCAGGGAACCTAAAACGGAGGAGATGGGAAAGCTTCGGGGGGAATCCGGTGTAGAGGCTCCGAAGCTCAAGTTAGAATCCTTCAAAAGCAAGGTAGTACCAGATAGCGCAAAGTTTGCATACCTCCGTTGTCGGGGGGTAGGGGGCTCTTATAGTCACTTCGTGTACTCGTCCCGAGGCCCTTGTCAGATCGGGTATGATTACCCTTGTGCTTGCCAATTCGGTCGTCGTCCTTTCTGCTGAGACAGAACCGTCACTGCCTAACCGTCTAACTGGAGATGGCGGTGTCAGTGGCGGTGGCAGGTGGCCGTTTAGAGTGTTACTGCCAAACGTCAGATCCCAGGTCAGTCAAGCGTGGCGCCCTCGGGCACAGACTTCCCTAGTGTCAGGCATGGTACAACTTGTTTGGTTTTGGTGCCCAGAAGGTGATGCGAAGTGCTGAGCGAGGCGGTCTTGAGCTCGGAGGTATCTATAGGGCAGGTCAGTTTCGCCGAGGTGTATCCCGAACTGTTACAAGGTGGGTCGGTTCAGCGAAGTGTATCCCGAGCTGTTACCAGGTGGGTCAGTTCGGCGAAGTGTATCCCGAGCTGTTACAAGGTGGCAGTTTCGGCGAAGTGTATCCCGAGCTGTTACAAGGTGGCAGTTTCGGCGAAGTGTATCCCGAGCTGTTACAAGGTGGGTCAGTTCGGCGAAGTGTATCCCGATCTGTTACAAGGGTCAGTTCGGCGAAGTGTATCCCGAGTTGTTACAAGGGTCAGTTCGGCGAAGTGTGTCCCCTTGTTCCCGCCTAGGCTTGGCCCCTTTTGCCGAGCTGTTGTTTCTGCCACGTGTCACATAATAGAGAGGTCAGGCCAAATCTTCATTCATCAATTGCCCCCCACTCCTTGCGCCGGGGGTCTTGCCATGGTGCGGGGAGTCTTCGCGAGGTAGCTGGTAGATTTGTCCCGTCCTTCGAACCTTCACTGTACGATACGCTTTTGCTAGGGTTCTTTCGGTTTCCGAGAAGGCTGGAAACGTGCATACTCAAGAACGCTGGTGGTTGTGACCGTGCGTCTTAAATTTCAAACCAATTCGCGCCGCTGGGACGTGACAGCGGGTCATTTCAAAAAGGCACGCCACTGTTGTACGTGCGCGGTCAACTGTCAGGGAGACGTGCGGCGCGTCAGTTTCGAAAAGACGCGTGTCGAAGCGACGTCGGTTTCAAAAAGACGCGCTGACGTTTCGCTTTTTTCGGAAAGACGTGCGCCAATCACGTCTCGACCTTAAGGGTTGTGCGGTCGGTAAGAACGTGGGTCGTCGGATCGTCTTCGGTCTGCACGGTCGATTCTTGGTTACTGTAGCAATAAATAGTGGGGGACCCTGGTTGTTGTCACTTCTGCGGTTTGTCTACTGAGTTCGCGTCCAACCTTTCAGCTCGTGTCCAAGTCTTTTCCAGCTCGCGTCAAGGCTAGTTATACAGTTCACGGTTCTTTGGTTTTTCTTCAAACTTTCCGGTGAGTACTTTCTTGAATTCGTCTTTTCCCCAATGTCTAGCTTTGATAGCTCAGGCGATTCTTCGAGTAGGGCCGATGTAGGTTCCACCAACCGAGCCGTGTCCCCAGACTGCCTCAGTGATCCTGAGGTGGAGTTTGAGGACTACGAACCAGTAGGTCGAGTCGCTTCGGGCAGTTTGGCGTCTACCTCCCGCCGAGGTCGAATGCTAGACCGGTTTGGCCCTTCGACCATGATGCCTGAGGGGCTTCAATCCATACTTCTGTCTTACAATCTTCTTGGGGGGTACACATATTTTATTCCTTCGGGTAGCTTTCCTTGGGAACACGGTCCCGACGAGATCGTGATTTTTCGAGAGCAGCTTGCTACAGGGTTGCGACTTCCTTTCCATCCCCTTCTTGTCGAAGTCATAAACCACTTCGGTGTCACCATTGGCCAGCTTCATCCGAACTCTATTCGGAACTTGGTGGGGACAATTTCCCTTTTTTGCGAGCAGAACTTTCCCTTAGACTTAGAGATATTCTCCTCTATCTTGATGCTCAAGAGACAGGCGGGTTCTCTTCTTGGGGGGAGACGGGCGTATTACCTTTCTCCTCGCCAGGGTTTCAAGCTTCTGCACGATCTTCCTAATAAGGTCCCGGCTTGGAAGCGGGACTACTTCGGCGTGCGAAGTGCACAAGGATGGCCCTTTCAGACCGGGTGGGGTGAGGCCGCTCCCGATTTGGGCGTAACTCTTGACAAAGAGACGGTGAAGGGTCTCCGGCAATGGGCACGGCAAGGCTTAAAGTGCCACCACTACTTAACGGAGGCCAAGCTTATTGCAGCCGGCCTGAGTTCGGGTAGGTTTCTAGCTATGTTGTTGCTCGTTTGCTTTGTTCTTTTTTTTTTTTTTGATGTCGAACTCGTTTCTGTAGGTGTGATGGATGCGGAGAGAACTCGTGGGGGGCGTTTGTTCCAAGGTATGAAGAGGAGGAAACGGGTCACCAAGCGAACTCGTACCGAGCTGCCTCTGGATGAGGAGCCCCAAGCCCCAGACCATACGCCAGAGGATCTGCCCAGGGAGCCCGAAGTGACTCCACCTGTGCACGAGACTATCGGGGCGCCTTACGCTGAAACCACTCATACGGGCGCTCCTACGTACTCAAGTGCTCCTGCTCACTCCGGGTCTGCTCATACGCGGGCTGGGCCCTCAGGCTCGGGAGCTCAAGGGGAGTTTAGGAGCGTGTTGACGCCGAACTACGCTCTTCAGAAGAGTAGGGACGCTACTTTCCCTGAGGAGGTCACGGCGTGGACCGATCTTCCCTTGAATCAGGTCGCTCACCGCGCCGTAACACATGCCATGGTGGTAAGTTAGATTCTGCCTTCCTTTTTTATTCTGTTGCTTCTGCTGTCATTTGCTCACTTGTTTCTTTTGGTAGGTGAATTCTTCGATTCATGCCTTGGCAGCCCAAGTGGAGAGGAGCTCGCGACAGGCGCGAGCTGCTGAGGCTGCCGCTCATGCTGCTGAAGAAGCTTTCCGTGCTGTAGAGGCAAATACCCAGGCTGCTGAGGTGGCTGCTTATGCTGCTGAAGAGGCTGGTTGCGTCGCGATGGCCAGACAGGCGAGGTCTCAGCGTGACGCCGAGGCCATGGGGGTAGTTGTCAAGTATATGGCGGACTTGAAGTTGGATTTGCAGCATCAAGTCAAGTATCTTCAGGAGGACATCAGGGAGAGAACACAGATTTTTTCCCAAGGCATTGAAGACGCCAAGAAGAAGGCAGTTGAAGACTACATTGCCTCCCCGTGTTTTGACGATTTGATGGTGGATTCTTACAGGAGGGGGTTCAAGTTGAGCCGGTGGATGATCCGGAATACATACCCTGACCTCGATGTAAGTGCCATAACCACTTCGCGTATAACTCAGGAGATGGCCAATGCTGCCGATGGCGAGCCGGACTCTGAAGGAGAGGCAGGGCCTTCGGGTGTTGTTGAAGTGCCTTCCGATGGCGAAGAAGTGGCTCCGGGCATGTAAAATTTTTTTTTTTGCCAATGTACTGTTTCTTGCAATGGAGTGTCTTTTTCCCCTTGCTCATCTTCCCCGAGCTGTTTCTTTGCCGAGTTTTTAAAATTTCGTGGTCTTTTATGCCGCGAACTGATTTTTTGCCGAGCTGATAATGTGTTGTCCACGCCGAAGTTCCTCGGCTTGCCTTGTGGCACATAGGGCCTGATTTCGTCCACTTCGCTAGGTGGTTTATAGGTAGTATCGCCTCAAGTTCACGATGTTCCACATTCGGGGTACTCGTTTGATTTCCAAGGTTTCGAGTTCATATGCGCCCCCGAGCGCTATTTTCCCTTCTCAATTAGGTCCAAGCTTGCCGATGCCGGGTTCGGGCACCATAATCTTACGGAGGACCAGGTCGCCGACTCGGAAGCTTCATTGCTTTGCTCTGCTATTGTAGTAGCGAGCTACCTGCTGCTGGTATGCCGCTGTTCGGATGTGCACGAGGTCCCTTACCTCGTCCAGTAGGTCGAGGTTGGTGCGTAACTCGTCTCTGTTCGTCTGATCGTCGTATGTTTCTAATCGCAACGTTGGTATTTCAATTTCCGCCGGGATCACTGCTTCAGTGCCGTAGGTGAGGTTGAAGGGGGTTTCTCCCGTGGCTGCTTTTTCGGTCGTTCGGTGAGCCCATAAGACACTTGGTAGCTCTTCAGCCCACAATCCCTTAGCTCGATCCAGACGTGCTTTCAGTCCGCGTAGGATGGCTCTGTTCATTACTTCCGTCTGACCGTTCGCCTACGGGTGCGTGACTGACGTGAAATTTTGTTGAATCCCCATGTTCTGGCACCACTCTTGGAACTTGATATCCTCAAACTGTTTGCCGTTGTCGGAGATTAGAACCCGAGGTAACCCGAACCGACATACTATGTTCTTCCAAAAGAAGTTCTGTATGTTTCGAGCCGTAACAGTTGCTAGAGGTTCGGCTTCTATCCACTTTGTAAAATAATCTACCGCAACAACTAAGAATTTTCTTCCGCCTGTTGCTGGTGGGAATGGTCCTAGGAGGTCGATGCCCCATTGTGCAAAGGGCCATGGGCTGGCGAGGTATTTGA
The DNA here is from genome assembly GCF_056320005.1 of Nelumbo lutea. Lineage (NCBI taxonomy): Eukaryota > Viridiplantae > Streptophyta > Magnoliopsida > Proteales > Nelumbonaceae > Nelumbo > Nelumbo lutea. The sequence goes on from NC_142691.1 coordinate 14,679,756, forward strand.
GGTCGGAGGCAGGTTGATGGTGGATGTTAGCGTGCTTCTGACACTTGTCGCATTTTCTGACGAGCTCGACAGCTTCTGCCTTCATCGTTGGCTAGTAGTATCCTTGTCGAAGTGCCTTTTGGGCGAGTGCTCTGCCCCCCAAGTGTCCGCCGCACAGGCCTTCATGAGTGTCACGGAGTACGAACTCGGCTTCGGTAGGTCGCAGGCACCGCAAATAGGGGAGCGTGTACGACCGTCGATATAACCGTTTGTCTATTATGACGTATTTGGCCGCCTGACGCTGCACCCTCTTGGTCGCATTGCGTTCTGCAGGGGGGGTTCCGTCTATCAGGAAGCTCGCGAGTGGATCGATCCAGCTCGGCTCTGCTTCTAAGACGGGAGCGACCTCCTCTGTCCCCCCGAGAATACTAGGCCGAGGTAAGTCCTCTATGTACACAGTTCTCATATTGTTGTGACTCGTACTGGCTAACCGGGACAGGGCGTCGGCCTCAGTGTTTTCTGACCTCGGGATTTGCCTGATGATGTGTGACCGGAAGTTGAGATCATGGAGAGATCACGTGCTTCGTATTCGCCGGTAACTTGGTTTACCACAAGCTGAGAATCGTTGCAAATGACCAAGTGTTTTGCCTTAACCTTTCGCGCTAGGTCCAGCCCGGCGATCAGTGCTTCGTACTCTACCTCGTTGTTAGATGCCGCGAACTCAAAGCGTAGTGCATATTCTACTTTTGTGCCGCTTGGGCCGCACAAGACTATTCCAGCTCCGCTGCCTTGTCGGTTCGAGGAACCATCCACGTGAAGGATCCAGTGCTCCTCATCCCAATTCGCTCTTCGCCTGACCAGGAGAGATGCCACACTGGCTGCTACTTCACGGGGTTCGGACTCTATGGGCTCAGGAGCTCCGGGTTCGCTGCAACTGGGGACCTCGGGCTCGACCTGTGAGGCTTCGTGGCTGAAAGTGCACTCGGCGATAAAATCTGCCAAAGCTTGGGCCTTGATAGCGATTCTCGGTTTGTACTGGAGGTCGTACTCTCTGAGTTCGATGGCCCATTTCGTCAGTCGACCGGAGACTTCGGGTTTGAGTAAAACTTGTCTAAGAGGTTTGTCAGTTAGGACGATGACGGTGTGAGCCTGGAAGTATGGGCGGAGTTTCCGAGCTGCTATTACTAGGGCGTATGCTAGTTTTTCTATCTCCGGGTACCTTGCCTCTGCTCCCTGCAAAATTTTACTAACATAATATATGGGTCGTTGGACCCGGTCTGTTTCCTTTATTAGTACCGAACTGATCGCCTCCTCGCTCACCGAGAGGTACAGTTCTAAGACCTCGCCCACCTCGGGCCGAGCTAAGGTTGGCACACTAGCGAGGTAACCTTTTAGTTCGTCGAACGCGAACTGGCAGTCCTGGGTCCACTCGAACCCTTTGCCTTTGACTGCCTTGAAGAAGGGTAGGCAGTGGTCTGCTGACTTAGACAAGAAGCGGCTTAGAGCGGCTATGCGACCGTTTAGCCTCTGAACCTCTTTTACTTTCCAAGGTGGTTTCATATCTAGAATGGCTTTTATTTTGTCCGGGTTGGCCTCAATACCGCATCGATTGACAATGTAGCCTAGGAACTTGCCCGAGGTGACGCCGAAGACACACGTATTGGGATTCAACTTCATGCTAAACTGACGCAGGATTTGGAAAACAGAATCTAAGTCTTGTATTAACTCTTGTGAAAACTGAGTCTTGACGACCATGTCGTCTACATAGCACTCTATCTTTGTACCAATCAGGGGCCGAAATAGCTTATTTACAAGTCTTTGGAAAGTTGCCCCGGTATTTTTTAGTCCGAAGGGCATGACTTTGTAGCAATACAGGCCGAACTCGGTTATGAAGCTGGTTTTTTCCTCATCGGATGGGTCCATCCTAACTTGGTTGTAGCCCGAGTAGGCGTCCAGGAAGCTTAGCAACTCGTTTCCCGAGGTCGCGTCCACTAGGCGGTCAATTCTGGGGAGGGGGAAGCAATCTTTCGGGCAAGCTCGGTTCAGGTCGGTATAGTCGACGCACATGCGCCACTTGCCGCTTGCCTTTTTTACCAACACCGGGTTGGCCACCTAGCTCGGGTAATGGACTTCCCTTATGAAGTTTGTTGCGAGGAGCTTCTCGACCTCCTCGTCGACCGCTCTCTAGCGTTCTGGGGCTAAGTTGCGTTTCTTCTGTCTAACGGGTCTGACTACAGGGTCAGTATTAAGTTTGTGAGTTATCAGTCTAGGGCTAATACCGGGCATGTCGGCCGCGGACCAGGCAAAAATATCTAAATTTTGAAGTAAAAAACTCACCAGTTCGGCTCGTAGGGGGTCTTCGATGGAAGCTCCGATGCTTAGTGTGCGAGCTGGGTCCGTAGCTAAAGTCGGGATCGCGACTGTTTCCTCCGTGGGCGAAGCTCGCTCCTCACCTTGTTCCGCCGGCCGCTCCAGTTCGAGGTCGTCGGCCGCCTTGGTTTTTCCCTTCAGGGTGGCAACGTAGCAGTTGCGGGACTCGAGCTGGTCGCCCCGCGCTACCCCTATACCGAAGTCCGTAGGGAACTTCATGGCCAAATAGTAGGTGGAGACCGCCGCCCGTAGGATATGCGTGATCGGCCGCCCTATTATGGCATTGTATGGGGAGGGGGTCGCGACTACCAGGAAATCATGGTTGAGTCTGACCGCACAAGGCCATGTGCCGACTTCCACAGGGACAGTTACTTTTCCGAGGGGCCTGACTTCCTCTCCGCTGAAACCTAAGGGGAGTGCTCGCGGGCATCAGCTCGCTCCTCTGTAACTGCAGCTGGTCAAATGCTGATTTGAAGAGGATGTCCGCTGAGCTGCCCGAATCTACGAGTACGCGCCTGACTTCGAAGTCGCTGATCCTTAGCTTAATGACAAGCGCGTCATCATGGGGTAGTGGACTCCTCGCGCGTCGTCCTCCGTGAAAAAGATTGGTTCTTCGGTCTTTGGTCTCTTTGGGGGGTTCCGTTCTTCGAGGGCCGCTTCGCGAACTGAAGTCCGGGCTGCTGCCGAAGTACACCCCGCTACCACCGAACCTCCCACTATTACATGGATGGTTCCCCAAACTGGCCTCTCTTCCGGAGGCTGCTTCTGCAACGGTTCGGCAGGTCTGTTGCTAGACTCGGGGGCATCCTTTTCGTCCTCCCTTTGCCGACATGCTTTATTGTTATTGCTGTGCTGTACAAAGTTTCTCAAGTATCCGCGACGGATGAGTCCCTTTATCTCGTCCCGGAGGTTATTACACTGTTCGGTGCTATGACCATGATCTCTATGGAAACTACAATACAAATTCTTGTTTCTCTCGTTCGGATTTCCTTTTAGGCGAGGTGGCCACTTAACGTACGGAGCGTCTTTGATCGTCATTAAGATCTCTGTCCGCCTCGTGTTTAACGGCATGTAGTCCGTCCGAACTGCTAGGGGGGCCCGGAAGGACTGGTTCGGCTTCAGCTCCCGGGTTGGGTTTTTTCTATTCACCAGGTTGGAGAGCTCGCCTTCTCTCTTTCTTTTCTCGTTCCCGCCTTCGGTTCGTTGGTTGATTTCTTCCTCTGTCCTCATGAACTTATCCGCGAGTTTGAGGAATTCGGCCACGGTCGCGGGCTGGTTGGCCACCATGTGCCATTTGAACTCTTTGTGCGTTACCCCTCTTTTGGCCGCCGCGAGCTACACTGCGGGGTCCAACCGCGGTATTTGCAAGCATGCTTCGTTGAACCGCTTGATGTAGCCCCGAATAGATTCTCCTTCTCTTTGGACCACTCCGAAGATGCTTTCCTCTGTTCTGGGGCATCGTCGGCTGGTGACGAAGTGTGTGGTGAAGACTTGCACGAACTGGGCCCAGCACTTTATCGACCCGGGGGCCAGGTTCCTGTACCAAGTGCGGGCTACCCCCCTGAGGATGGTGGTAAAGGCCACGCACATGCACGATTTGCTAGCCCTAGCGAGGTGCATTTGCGACTGAAAGGCATCAACGTGGTCGTTGGGGTCGAAGGACCCATCGTACTTGTCCAGAGGTGGGAGCTTGAAGTCTCTGGGTAAGGGGACTGCCAGGAGTTCCGATGCGAGGGGGGAAGGAACGGAGAGAGCCGGGGCAGCCCCTACTTCGTCCGAGCTCGTGCCTTTGCCTCTGAATTCCGACAAGGCGCGGGTGGCGGTTTGGTGACTTCGCCGGCGCCTTCGCCGTTGAGCGGGCCTTGTGCTGACGCTGCTGGCCTCCGTGCTACCGAGCTCGATGGGCCTGAAATGCTGGTAGTCTGCCGCTAGGGCGCTGAATCGGTTTTCGGTGAGCGGGAGCTCGGGCTTGGAGCGTCGGGGTGCCGACCTCGCGGGCGAGGTTCCCGACCCGTCTGCGGGTTGCGAGGCGGGGATGACATTTTTCTCTCTTCGGCCTGGGGACGATGCCTGGCTGTTGGGGTGGTTCTAGGGCCGGGAGGCCTTCGCCTGGCGGGGGCGCCCATCCTGCGGGGAGGCCTTGACCGGCCTCGGAGCGAGGTGGCGAGGTGGAAGTAGTGGTTGGTTCAGTGGCAGTTGGGGGAACTACTGTTGATAGTGATACTGGGAGATGTTGTGCAGCACTTGGTGCTGGTGAAGCTGGTGTTGCTGGAACTGTTGCATTTGGGCTTGCATTACCCGCATGCATTGCATCAGGTCCTCCAATCGGTTTTGGCTAGCTGCCAGGGGGACGGCAGTTGGTTCAGTGAAGGTTGTCTCAATGGGGAGAGGAAAGGGGACGCTTGTGATAGGAGGGTTTACGGGTGCCACTGCTTGTGGCGTGTTCAAGATGGGGATCCCATCCGCCGAAAGGGGGATGGTGAACTGTCCAACGCACACTACGGGGACCTGAAGTTGCTCCCCGATGGCGTTTGTCTTCGTGCCACGTCCGGTGTTGCTGGAGGAGGCCATGAGTGTTGGGTTTTTTGAAGAAAAAAGGGGGTATCGAAGTTTGGAGGGAGACTTTTTGAAGCGTTTCCCACAGACGGCGCCAATTGATGGAGCGCGATCCGACTGGTCTTAGCTGTCCGCTGCCTTGCTTCCGAATGGGGTAGCAGGGAACCTGAAACGGAGGAGATGGGAAAGCTTCGGGGGGAACCCGGTGTAGAGGCTCCAAAGCTCAAGTTAGAATCCTTCAAAAGCAAGGTAGTACCAGATAGCGCAAAGTTTGCATACCTCCGTTGTCGGGGGGCAGGGGGCTCTTATAGTCACTTCGTGTACTCGTCCCGAGGCCCTTGTCAGATCGGGTATGATTACCCTTGTGCTTGTCAATTCGGCCGTCGTCCTTTCTGCTGAGACAGAACCGTCACTGCTTAACCGTCTCACTGGAGATGGCGGTGTCAGTGGCGGTGGCAGGTGGCCGTTTAGAGTGCTGCTGCCAAATGTCAGATCCCAAGTCAGTCAGGCGTAGCGCCCTCGGGCACAGACTTCCCTAGTGTCAAGCATGGTATGACTTGTTTGGTTTTGGTGCCCAGAAGGTGATGCGAAGTGCTGAGCGAGGCGGTCTTGAGCTCGGAGGTATCTATAGGGCTGGTCAGTTTCAGCGAGGTGTATCCCGAACTGTTACAAGGTGGGTCAGTTCAGCGAAGTGTATCCCAAGCTGTTACCAGGTGGGTCAGTTCGGCAAAGTGTATCCCGAGCTGTTACAAGGTGGCAGTTTCAGCGAAGTGTATCCCGAGCTGTTACAAGGTGGGTCAGTTCGGCAAAGTGTATCCCAAGCTGTTACAAGGGTCAGTTCGGCGAAGTGTATCCCGAGCTGTTACAAGGGTCAGTTCGGCGAAGTGTGTCCCCTTGTTCCCGCCTAGGCTTGGCCCCTTTTGCCGAGCTGTTGTTTCTGCCACGTGTCACATAATAGAGAGGTCGGGCCAAATCTTCCTTCATCATAATCCTTTAGTAAGAGACATGGAAATGTCTAAAAATATTCATGCAGTTACTATTGTTGTGGGTTTTATAAAAAGACAATACAAATTTTATGAATAACAAAACAAAGAAGAGAGTTCAAATGAATCTGCAGATTTGTATTTAAGTGATTGATAGGGCAAATTTTGAAAAGTAAATCAACTTCCTAAAAAGAGATTGGAAGGGTTTGGGGTAACACTGATATGAAGAAAAAAAATTAAAAAATAAATATTTTGGTCAAAAGTAACTGCTTAGTTATTTTAGACATTTTGATGTCTCTTATTACATGATTCTAATAAAGGAGATCTACTTGCAAATGTGGTAGAAGTTTTAGGAGAGGTGGTTGCGATTTTCAAAGTTCAGTAAAGGATTCAACAACGACCAGAAACTTCAATAGAGGTTTTAGCGATTTATCCTATTTTTTTATTCTAAACTTGGCACTATTATTAATTTGTCTTATTTATCACTATGATTAACATTTTTATATAATAAACCTGAAAGGTGACTAGTCAACACATCATTTGAAGATTCCTTTCCATTTAGTGCCATTTTTTACAACTTCAATATCCTTTTTGTTCTGTCCCTATCCTTCCAACCCTTACAACTTGTAGTAGATTGTGCTGTATATGGTCTTATGTGACGTAATAAACCACCTTAGTCTACCTATTTCCTCTCGTTCTCTTTTTGATTGATTTATTTATTGATTTATTTATTTATTTTACCTATTAGAGCTATTCTCCAAGTTTAGATCAATGACCGTCTAACCCTAACAAGGACTTTGGTATAGGGGACGGGATAGGACCATAATGACCAAATCATCATTAAACGCATTCATGATTCATAGAATTTAGGGAGAATAATGGTTCAGCCCAGAGTCAAAGTTTGTAAGTCCAAAGTATAGTTGGGTAGGTGTCAGCTTGGAATTGAAGACAAGATACAGGCTGGTATTGGTGTATAGAATGGGGGGTTTTAATATTTTGAATGTTTATAGGTTTGCATTGGAATTCAGAAATCTGCATTGGGCCTGTCCGTACTTTTCTGTAGAATTTATGGCATGCACCAGCCATTGATGCTTTATTTTTAGGTTCATGGTCCGTGTGTTTAACCCATTGATTAGAGGTGTCAATTGTATTCGAAAATCCTATTTTGAATTTGAGGTTTGATATAATCGAAATGAATTCAGATATGACTTTATTTGATTCAACAAATATTTGAATCTGATGGTTATTTAATTCTTATATATAATATATAAAATATTTATATATTATATATAATTTAGATATTTAATATTTAAATTATATAAATAATTTATATATTTACACACTTTACATCAAGGTTTTTAAAATCGACCCGAACAATGAACCGGTCATGGGTCCAGTTCCCGGGTCGAACAGTCGATTGGTTCGTTCTGATTAAAAAATTTAAAAAAATTAAAAAAATAAAAAGTGATCAAAACCGTTGATTGGTTTGACCACCCAAGTCAACGGTTTGCTAACCAATTCATGTTTTTATGGAAAAAAATCCAATTTTGGGAAAAATCAAGAACCGGTCCAGTCTGATCCAGTTCTGAAAACCATGATTTATATATTCAAATTCAAATCAGACTGAATATTCAAATATATAATTGAATTCAAATTTGAACATTACTTTTAATATCCATTGGATTTTCTAATTAAATTTGAATTTGGATATTAGTTGATTTGGTTCAAATTCAATCCATTTAGACCCCTAATTGTGTGACCAATGACCACGTGGTTAGATGGTCACTTGACACCCCTTCCAATTAGGAGGAATGGCCAATGATAGTTGTGTAAGTGGGTTAAATTCGATTTGAATCCATTTATTATTTTAGACAATTAATAAGTGTATAAAATAAAATTTTATTAATATAAAATATACAAATATATATAAGAATTAAATAATTGATGGAATTTAAATATTTATTGAATCAAAACAAGTCATATCCCAATTCAACTCTATTATGTCAAATCTTCGAATCCATATATATACATTAAAACTGGTCTTGTAGCATAGCTCTCCTTTGAGAGAAGCTATTTATCTATTTTCTCCTTTTTTGAAATTTTCATTTTTTAATTCCATGTCATTATTGAAACAACCAATGGCATTCACTTTCCCAATCACCTAAATAATCTCTTCTTCTACAAGTTCTCCTAAACTACCTCCTTTACTATCCCTCACTTTCTCCAAAATTATCTCTAATTCCTATTTATCTTCTAAATTATCTCTAATTCCTATTTATCTTCTAAATTATCTCTAATTCCCATTTATCTTCTAAATTATCTCTAATTTCTATTTATCTCCAAAATTATCTCTAATTCCTATTTATGTTCTAAATTATCTCTAATTCCCATTTATCTTCTAAATTATCTCTAATTTCTATTTATCTCCAAAATTATCTCTAATTTACTAGGGAGTTTCTCTCCTAAATTATCTCTAATTCCTATTTATCATCTCCCCTACTTTTTATCTATATCTATTTAAGAAAGTTTGGATTAAAAATTTAAGAATTATTTAAATATTCTAATAAAATTATATAATAACTTTTAAAATATTTATTAAAAACACCAAAAAATAACATTTTTACAAAATATATCCCGAAATTATGTACTAACAATCTAAATTATGTTTTTTTTTACTGATTATCAATTTAAATGTTTTTTAAATATTTAATAAAATGTAATAGCTTTAAATAAATAAAATTAAAACTATGTAAATATTTTATAGATTATTTAAATATTTAAATAACTAAATATTTATCATAATTAGATTTAAATAGTTAAAAATAACGAAATTATACAATAAATTTAAAAAATTTCTTCAAAGTAGAAAAATAATCATAACATAATATTCAAATTATTAATAGTTTAATATATTATAAAATTAATAATGAAATTATGTAATATATATATATATATATATATATATATATATAAATTTTCTCTTTTCTTTAATTTTTTACTTTTTTAATTCTATGTCATTTTTTAAACAACTAATGAGATGTACTTTCCCAATAACCTAAACAATCTATTCTCCTAAAATTACTCCTAAACTACCTCCCCCACTTTTTCCAAAACTATCTCTAATTTAGTAAGACTTTTCTCTCCTAAATTATCTCTAATTCCTATTTATCCTCTCCCCTACTTTTTATCTATATCTATCTAAAGAAAGTTTGGATTAAAAAATTTAAAAATTATTTAAATATCCTAAAAAAATTATAAAATAGTTTTAAAATATTTATTAAAAATCTAAAAAATAATTTTATATTTTTACAAAATATATCACGAAATTACATACTAACAATTTAAAATATATTTTCTGTATTATCAATTTAATTTTTTTAAATATTTAATAATAGTAATAGCTTTAAATAAATAAAATTCAAATAACAAAAAATATAAATATTTTATAGATTATTTAAATATTTATCATAACTAGATTTTAAATAGTTAAAATAACGAAATTATGTAATAAATTAAAAAAAAAACTTCCTCAAAGTAGAAAAATAATTATAAAATAATATTTAAATTAATAATTTAATATATTATAAAATTAATAATAGTATAAATTATGACTTTATGGATAATTAAATTAAATAAATAATTAATATTTAAATATTTTACATATTATTTAAGTATTTAAATAACAAAATATTTAACATAACATTGAAATTAATAATATTTTAATATTTTTACAAAATATTGTAAGTAATTAACTTCACTTATATCAAGTAATAATTTGAGAAAATAACTTTCAAAAAATAATATTTATTAATAATAATTTTAAACTCTTAATTTGTATTTATTATATAATTATATATACTAAAATTAATATTTATTGTCTGTTGTGATAAATGTATTTTCAATTATTATGTTTAAATTTATTTTGTTTTGTTATTTTATAGAAAACTTTCAATAATTATTGGAGATTAAATTACTATTATTGTTATAAGTTATTGATTAATATTAAATAGAGATTAAACTATTATTTGAGATTATACTATTTATTGACTAAGTTAATATATTTTTAGTACTTATTGTATTTTTGTAATTTCTATAATTATTTTAAATTTCATTATCAATATATTTTCATTAATTATGTATTTTTCTATTAATTTTCAATAATTATTGGAGATTAAACTATTGTTATTTACTAGAAATAAGAATATTAATTTAGTTGAAATTATGAGTGTTCATGAGTTGGTTCAGTTTGGTCGTAGGCTATTTAGCCAACCAAATTGACTTGGTCAGGTTGGGTCAATTTTTTTGGTTTGGTTAGTTTGTTCAAAAGATTTAAACTTAAAATTTTAATTTACTTTTAAAAATTATAGTGCAATTATTAAATAATAAATTAAAAAATTAGATTTATGATATGAAACATTTTAGACTAAAAATATGGGAAAATTCCCACTTTTCCATATTAAAAGTTATATTTAAAATATAAAATATTAATATATATCCATGGTTAGGTCGTTCGATTTTGGTCGGTTTACAAATAGCCAAAGTGAAACTAATCCAACTTCGTCGAATTGGAAAATTTTTTAAACAAAGCCAACCTAAAATACTAGAAAACCGAGCAACTCAAGTCGAGTTAATTGGGTTGGTCGGTTTCATCAGTTTGATTAATAAACCTAATTGGAATTAATTATTTTTTTTTTGTGTTATAAAAATTTTATTAAAAGTAGAATATAAAATATGAATAATTATTAATTGCTTAAAAATTTTGAAAATATAAAATAATTGTGTACTCTTATGTGTTTCTATTAGGGTCATTTATTAGAACACACTTTAAGGGATAGCAATTTTCCCCATCACTGACGGAGACTCAACTTCCCAGACCCAATGGGGCTCAGGATGGGGATTGTTTTGGCAGGGCAGAGGCAGGGATGGGGATTAATAAGAATCCCCATGTTGAGGTCGGGGTTAGGGTCAGGGATGGGGATTGAGGTCCCTACCCCACCTCGACCTTGACCCCGATTATATATATATCAAAACAAATTTAAAACATTATTTTTATTTCTTTTAAATAAATAAATAAACTACTATATTATTTATTTAAAAGAAATAAAAAATTTAAATTATAAATAATGTTTTAAATATGTTTTGATATATATATATATATATAAGTTTTTATTTCTTTCAAATAAATATATTTAAAAAAAATACTATTATCTAAAAACATTTTGAGGTTTCAGGTCCCTTCGAGGAACCCATCCCCATTGGGGATCAGGGATGGGGGCTATTTCATAATCAGGGCCAGGGACAAAGAATATGATCCCCACCATGTTGACATTCCTATACACCATATAGTTTTACATATTTACTTAAACCTACCTTATAGTTTTCATTTTACTAAAACATCACATATGTTTTACAACTTATTTACTTAATCAACATTTCATTAAGAAGTATTTGTTTTGCCATTAGGCCAATGATTTTTTATTCCAAAAATACTCCTAACACTTTTTTCGTATAAAAAACAAAACTGACCAAATATAGCCAATAGAGTGGTTGCCCGTGTCTTATTAAGGGAAAATGGTATTTTTATTTTTATTTTCTTTTTATTAAATTTATTAAAATGAACATTAAGGTCAACATTGTCATTTTTCATTATAATTTAATAGAAGATTGATTAAATCCATTACAAATTATAAATTGGTGTTTTAGTAAAATGCTAACTATAAGGTAGATTTTAGTAAATCCATGAAACTCTAAGGGGTATTTTAGTATATAATCCTTTCTATTATTTATCTTCCTCTTAATAAATCCTGTGAATCGCACGGATCCGCTAACAGCCGTATCCGATGGGTTTCTAGCTTTGGCCCCACCCCTGATTCACTTGTAACGTATTACATGGGAAGAGCCGGAGTCTGTGTCCACACACCAACAGTATAGTCCGTTGTGCACGTATCTGGTTTGTTTGTAGCAGATTCCAAGCATGGCTCGGTGGTTAAAATGAGCTCATACGACCATCACCATACCAACCATCGTTGGTCAAACGCTGCACTCTTGCAGACTCTTCAAATCTGAGGTCAAGCCTGCTGTTTTAATCCAATGAGAATAAGCTTTTAGCACTATCACAGCTGTAACACAAACTTTTTTTATGAATTGTGGCAGGCTTCGGATAAATAATTGAATCTAGCCTCTAGTGGGGAACCAGGAAGACGCCTCAATTCTGAATCCTGTGAAGCTCAATCCATGCTCATCGGATAATGGATTGACCCCATCTTGGGGTTTGCAAAATCAAGTTGATCATGTCTATTTTATCCCTGTGATCATGATTTAGTCTCTGTCTTCTTTAAAGGTGCAATAGCAGTATATTAGCATCAGCATTTTGCCTTTTTCCATTGATTGACTTGTCTTCATGGGATGGGTCCTCAGTGAACCCTGATCCACTCAACACCCACTAACTAGTGGTGGAAGGGGGAGGAGGAAAGAGAGATGGCAACCGAGGCTGTCGTTGCTGTCGTCGTGGAGAAAATTGCTGAACTCATTATTCAGGAAGCGGTTTTCTTGCGTGGGGTGAGAGACCAGTTCGAATGGATTAAAGGAGAACTCAGACAAATGAAATGCTTCTTAACGCACGCAGATGAGAAGCAGCAAGAAGGCGATGCGAGAATCACCAACTGGGTCGCAGACTTCCGAGACATTGCGTATGATGCAGAGGACGTTATCGAGAATTTCATCCTCAGCAGAGCAGTTCAGAGGAGGAGGGGATTCATAACAAGGTACGCTTCCATCTTCCTCAGTGACTTGTTGAATCGGCACAGGGTTTCCCAAGAGATTGAGCGGATCAAAGCCAGGATCGAAGATATCTCCAAAAGACAAGTAACTTACGGAATTCAAGAAGAGATGATTGGGGGAGAGAGGGTGGGAGAAGGGTCCAGCTCTGCTCGCAGAAGATTGCGAGAGCGGAGACGAATATCCCCTCACTCTGATGAACCCGATATCTTTGGTCTGGAAGAAGACATAAATTCATTGAAAGGGCAACTAATCAATAAATGGAACCTGCAACGAAGTGTGATCTCCATCGTGGGCATGGGAGGGCTGGGTAAGACGACGCTTGCTAAGCAAGTTTATAACAGTGTAGATGTCAGAAGCCAATTCAGGGAGTGTCGGGCTTGGGTTTATGTGTCTCAGGTCTACAATACCAAGGAGATTTTACAGGATTTAGCAAAGAAAGTGATGGGTCTCCCCAGAAAGGAGTCCAAAGAGATGAGTGTAGAAGAGTTGGAGGAGAAGCTCCATAGATTCTTTCAGGAGAGAAGATATTTGGTGATCATGGATGATGTTTGGGTAACAGATGTTTGGGATGAAATCAAAGGAGCCTTTCCTGATATGGGTAATGGAAGTAGAATAGTGTTAACTACTAGGAGTAAAGATGTTGCTTTACATGCTGATCCGGCTAGCCCAGTTCATGAACTGCAACTTCTGAGCGATGAGAATAGTTGGGCCTTGTTTTCAAAGAAGTCATTCTTGGTTGGAAATAGTTTTAGCGAGGGGACGAGTCAGGAGCAGCTGGAAAATGTTGGGAAGAAGATTGTGGACAAGTGTGGAGGTCTGCCTCTTGCAATTGTAGTGTTAGGAGGTATATTGTCAAGAAAAGAAAGGAGCTTGAGTGAGTGGACAAAAGTGCTTGAGCGCATTAATTGGCAACTGGATCAAGACAGAACTCAATGTTCTCAAATCTTGGCTCTGAGCTATGACGATTTGCCCTTGTACTTGAAGCCATGCTTCCTGTACCTTGGATCCTTCCCTGAAGATTCTGAAATCTCTGCACGCAGATTAATTCGTTTGTGGATTGCAGAGGGTTTGGTTCAGAAACGAGGTGGAGCAGTGGAGGATGTTGCTGGGGACTACTTGGAAGAATTAAGTGATAGAAGTATGGTTCAAGTAGTGGCAAGAAGGATGGATAGGACAGTGAAGAAGTGTCGTGTTCATGACCTCCTGAGGGACCTCTCCATATCCAAAGCTAAGGAAGTTGAGTTTTTTCAGTTTCAGGATTGCACCTCCCCTGATCCAGCCTTAAATACCAGGGCACGGCGACTTGTTCTGAATTCTAAGAATGACACAGAGGAAAACATACCGCTGTGGTACCATTACCACTCCTGTCAACCGCGACTCCGTTCAGTTCTTCTGTCCCTTAATGGTGAGCTTCCTGATTCAAGCATTAATGGACTCTTTGTAAGCACAACCAGGGTCCCTTTCATCTTTGGAATGCTTAGAGTGCTTGATCTGGGGTACGTGAGGCTACCAAAGTTACCCAATGAAGTGGGTAAATTGATTCACCTGAGGTACCTAGGCTTGAGAAAGACAAGAGGGAGTGGATCCTTCTCCCCCTCCTTTTGCAATCTTTGGAACCTACAAACACTAGATGTAAAGGATACTTCCATTGTCTTGGAGCGTAATGTAATTTCAATGATGCAACAACTGAGGCACCTCTACTTGACTAATGAATTTGATGGGATACAAGTGTTGGATCCACCAAGACTAGACTCTGTCTCTGATGGCTATTACCACCCTTCAAAGAATCACCGCCACCACCACCAGCTTCAGACGCTTTGGAGCTTGGGCATAGACAGGAACAGCCGTGTGAAGGATGGATGGGACAGCTTTATCAATGTAAGAAAGCTGCGTCTGGTGGGGGACTTACAGTCACAAGCAAAGGCATTAAGTTTTTGGATTGCAAAACTGAACCGCCTTGAATCCTTAGCTTTGTTCCACGGGGTCTATCGATATCTTAGGGATCCAATGGTGTTTCCCTTATCAGTGATGAACAATCACCCCAATCTCTACAGGCTGAGTCTAAACGGTGTAAGGATAGATAAGCTACCAAGCCTTTCTGAATTCCCACCAAACCTATCTCACCTTACCTTTGGAGACTGCATGCTAGGAGAGGAGGACCCGTTCCCAACCCTAAGTCAGCTGCTAAGACTCAAGTACCTCAAGATAGCATACTCCCAATGGAGAACAAAGCAGATGGTTTGTCCTGGAGGGGGATTTCCTATGCTTGATCACTTGATAATTTCAAATGCAGATCACTTGGAGGAATGGAGTGAGGTGGGGAAAGGAGCTTTCTCCAGTCTTAGAAAGTTGGAGCTCTTATCTTGTAGAAACATGAAAATGCTTCCAGATGGATTGCAGAATGTGGACACACTACAGGAACTGTATATGGATTGGATGTCGGATGAATTCAATGCCAGGGTTCAGGAAACCGTGGGAGAAGATTGGTACAAGATAGCACACGTGCCCTCCATAAGACGTTTTGGACCGAGTAGAAGGTGGAATTGAGATAAACCCAGAGTAAGGATTTTTGAACAAAAGGGAATGCAAGCAGCACAAGCGTGCTGTCTGTGCAGGATCAATGATCCACATTCCACAAACAGCAGCTGCTAATTTCCCGAGTGACTTGAGTGAATGTCCTGATAACAACAGTCACCCTTCACCTAGGCTTTTATTGTTGCTTGCATTCCACCATTTTCTGTCTTACTATTTTCTCTTCTTTTCTAATTCTAACACATGTATGTGCTATTGGATGGCCTGTAACTAACTGTATATAAGTGGAAGTTCAGCAGCCACCTTGCCATATAAGAAAAGAAATTCATTTCTTTTTTTCGGGATTATATGTTAAAAGAATCAAGTACTATAAGAAATTAAGGGGCAACACAGAGAAGAAGCACAAGTAGAGAATTGATGTGGACAAAGACATTATATGAAGTTACCTGGTACCAGTAGCTACCCAATTTATCCCAATGCGAAATACTCTTGAGCCCCATGTGTATTTATCATGGTCGTGACCTTTTCCTCCGACGGAGGACAAAATTTTTAGTTTTGTTTTGGTTGCTTGGAATGGGGATGGGAGAATAAATGCGAAGCCAGTGCCTACAACTATCGCTTTTAGACATACCTCAGTAAGCCGCTAAAGCATGCTCACAGTGCTGCTTATCCTGAATACCCACTCATTTTATTGGATTATTGGATTTTTCAATTGCCAGAGACCTGCCCACCATCACACTACTGTACTTATGATTTCAGTCACCTTACTCATTCAAGGTCACTCCTATTTTGAACACTCCAGTATTCTGTATGCGCCACTATTACCTATTTGAACTATTTGTTGTTAAGTGCATCCCTATGAAACTATTTTCGCAAATTTTACAGTTTTTTATCAGCCTCCAAAGTTTACATTAAGCAAGTTTGGAAGGTAATCTCCCCTATTGTTACATCCAAACATGCTTTTAACTTTTTTAAGTGTAACTAGTCAGGGCAGAAAACAGGTGCAAAGCGTGAGAAGAAAGCAAAGATTAACAAAGAAAACTATGTTATACGGAGTTAATGACCAAAAACATTGAACTGATCTCTTTAAAGCTAGTGATATAATCAACTTTTCCATCCAATTTGAGTAATTGATCTATTCTTTCAAAAATATCATGACTTCTATTCAATGTACACAGAAAAGAAAGATGGCATCTGATCAAAATGAAATGACTTCTGTGAAGTTGACCAAAGCCTTGCAATTCAAATTCATTCCTCAGTCCTTCGAAGTTATGACCATCAACCCCAGGGCACCAATGAGTATGTACTGCAAGAATCGATATCAAAACTCAGAATCTAGAATATATAAATGGCTCCATGGTGAACTTCATGTACTATCGAATAAGCCAAAATAACTTTTTAAAGTACCATTCCAAAATTATCTGCTGCTTTCTAACTACTAGTAACACTTTTTTCTAGTGAGAAACTTGTTAATCATAGATATGAGAAAGGCACATTTAATATCAGGTTTGACGTTTTTATATTTGTTTAATAAATGAGTATAACAAGTTCCCTCTGGTGGACATGTTACCTTTTCTTTCTTTCTTTCTTTTTTTTTTTTTTTTTCTTAAGTGGACATGTTACTTACCAGCAAGGAACAGTTTCTAAGAAAATTTATGACAAGACCCAAGAAAAGGGTCTTCCTTGTGTTCACACTGACTAGAAAAAGAACAGTGTGTGGAAACAACCTTTATAAGGAAAATCCTTGCCTTGTACAGATTCTCTATTAGGAAACATTGTTAATTATCAATAATTAACAGATGCACACTTAGTAGCTCTTATTGATTAATTGCTTAACAGCTACTAGTCGTAGTGGTAGCTATCACAAAATACAAGATATTCTGAAGAAACAAACCTTAATAATAGGTTTTTCTGTCATTATAATGGTGACCCATCCAACATATGGTAAGAACCTGCCAAAGAAGAAAAGGTGATCACTAAGTGCAAATAAATAAATAAATAAAGCATATTTTCTATATTTCCTTCTCATTTTTCTTTAATTGGCAGATGGTATATACAAACTCTTGCTTCTTTGCAATTTTGATTTATATGTCTCATTCTTTCATGGTAAATGCAATAAAAGAATAACACAAAATGTAACAAAGAAATCCCATCAGGACAGAGAAGTTGTCTCATGGTGCCACCATACCAAAAATATAAAGACAACTTCTCAACCAAAGTCTGACCTCCTGGAATTAACTGAGCAATTGCTTTCAGAGTAGCAAAGTGAGTTAAATGAAGTGAAAAGGCATAAATAATGGATGGAATTTAAATGCATGAAACCATTGACCTATTGCACCACTGACAATAAATTACACATGACAATGTCAAACACACAACATTTTGTTGGATAAGATTTGCCACAGAGCTCCAAAATGATAGCAGATCATGCAGAGCAGAAACTATAATACTGCACTAATATTGAATCCATGTAAAGTTTATATACAATATAAGACAAAGGTCAAATACACCCACACTACCTAGGAGATGAGGATATGTAAATTATGGCCACTTCTGAATGCAAGTGGCCTATGTCCTTGCACCAGATAAAGAAATAAAATGCTCAAGATATTTACCCAACAGCTCTCCCCATGATATGGTGCCGCTGAAGCCAGAGCTGACCTTGAGCATACAAAAGCCTATCGTCCCCAAAATTGTTATCACCTGACCAGAAAATGAAGAGAAGAGAAAATCAACATACCATCAGGGTGGTGGTCTCTTGTGTTAGTAGAATATAACAATTTAGGAAGAATGAGATTAGAACCAGCAAAATTTTTTTGAGACATTAAAAAAACAATTGGACATGATGCCCTCACTGAATTATGAATAACCCAATACTAGCTTACAGATGATTTCTCTTGTTAGAAGTCTTGATTTTGAGGAACATGGTACCTTTGGTGAGAATATCAACTTCTGTATCTTGCCGTTCATGAACCTACCAAAGAAATCAGTACTAAGTACAAAATAACCAAAGATGAAAACTCACACATATATGCACATATACAGATTAAAAAAAAAAAACCTATTCAATATCAACCCAAATGAGATTCCATTGAGGAAAGTTGTTTCAGGAACCATCATTTATGTTTTTCCCAGATGCACACCCAGAAGGGCTCCTTGTGTTACTACATGCTACTACCCATTGTCCATGGCATGGACTGTCTTTTCAATTTCATACAATCATCCTATCTGTAAGGAGAGATTCAATTGAGTCAACAAGGTCGAAGATTCTACCAGTTGATCAGCTTGACATAGGCTTTCCTGTCCTATTTATTCATTTGTTTATTCATAAGCAGCAAAGAAGGCATTTTTGTCTTGATCTAGTGAAAGTGTTCGATGAATCTTTTGAAAGGGGTAAATTCAACTCAGGGGCAAATGCAACTTTTATTGCCTTGGTCCCTAAGAAAGCAAATGCAGATCATCCAAAAGATTTTAGACCCATAAGCCTAGTGGGAAGCACGTATAAAATTATCTCTAAAGTGTTGGCTGAGAGGATTAAAAAAGTCCTTCCCTCTTCGATCCCTCCAAATCAAGGGACCTTTGTGTTTGAAGACAAATAATTGACCATATCCTCATTGCTAATGAATGTGTGGATTTCAAGAAAATGAGAAAGGAAAAAGGCTTAGTCTGTAAGTTGGACTTGGAAAAAGCTTATAATTTGGTGGACTGGGACTTTCTATTAGAAGTTTTAAGATTGAGAGATTTTGGAGCGAGATGGTGTAAATGGATGAAGGGTTGTATTTCTTCCTGTCATCATTCCATACTAGTCAATGGATTAGCTAGGGACTTCTTTCCAGCTAAAAGGGGCCTTCAACAAGAAGATCCCCTCGCCCCCTTCCTTTTCACTTCAATAGAAAATGTGCGGAATTATTTAATTTCAAGGGATGATGCTAATAATTTAATTAGAGGCTGGAGAGTTGGGGGGAATAATGTAGTGGTTACTCATTTACAATTTATAGATGATATTGTTATGTTCTGCGAAGGGGAAAGGGAGGAAACGATTAATCTACAAAGGATGGTAACACACTTCGAAAGGGTCTCGAAGTGAACTGGAATAAGAGTTGTGTAGCGGGCTTAAATAAAAAGAAAGGGGAGGTAGAAAACCTTGCTAGAATGTTGGGTTGTGAGGTAGGAGAAATGGAGAATGGCCATTACAGTACTTGGGACTACCCTTGGGAGGGAACCCAAATTCTAATAGCTCCTGGTATCCAGTAGTGAAAAGGTTTACAAAGAGGCTTGCAAGGTGGAAGATAAGTTATATTTCTTTAGGGGGTAGAATAACTCTAATAAAGTCAACCTTGACTAATTTGCCAGTCTACAGTCTACTACCTATCTACCTTTAGGATCCCCACCAAAATGGCCAATCAACTAGAGAAACTAATGAGGGACCTTTTGTGGAAGCCAAGAGACACAAAGAAAGACCATTAGCCCTAGACATTTTTCAAAATTATTCCATAGGCAGTGGGTGGCTCTAGGGAGCTTAGCCCAGTTGGTTCAGGCTTCAAGGGGTGAAGGCTTTAGTATTAGAGGGGCAATCCTATGGAATCCTCCATCATTTATTTTGTGTTGGTCCATATGACATGAGTAAAATATGAGAATCTTAAAATCCGAGTCTCTCTCTAGAGGCCATGATCGGCAAAATAGGGAGAACCCTAATACGATGGGCCCTGATCTTGAAGCAATTTAGAGGAATCAGCCAAAGTCTTTTTGAAAGTAGATGGAAACAGCATATATTTGAATCTACTATTGTATTGCAAGGGACGAAGGCATGAGGCTTATTTATTTGGTTCCCTCTAATTTTATTTTCCTTAGATCCTTGTACTTGTTGAGAGAACCTCTCTCTCCTACAATAATGAAATCCTTTATCCACTTACCAAAGAAATAATCCAAAATGCACAAAATTAATACAAGGCAAATTCAGATATTCCTATTTCATATATTTTTTTATAATTATTCCTATTTCATATAGTGTAATATTGAAAGGAAATAATTGAACAAAACACAAGTTTTCCACATAGAAGTTACCTTAATTACCCGATGGACAATTGGAATTTCACGTCCCTAATGAAAAGAAAAAAAAAAGTGTAGAATTAATGATATTAGCAATAAGTAATAACCGATTAGCCAAAAGTACACCAAACATAATGCATCTATATCTCTAGCTGAGGGAAATATTTGCAACAGAAGGTCAGAACAAAATACTAAGCATCATATATCAAATCCTCAGGTAAATCAAAGGTTTTTTGACAATTTCTTACATCAAAAAACTATTTTTGCCCACCCCATATGTTTTGTTAGCCAATGCAAAAAGTCTATTATAGACTACAGGTTTGGATGATCATCATTAGATGACAATTTCTACTTTCTAGATTTGTCACTATGTCGATATCTGGTTAATTATTAGTAGGTCTATAGATACGTCCTCATACAGTGATGCAAACTGAACTGGTTATTTTATAAACCAAAAAGATATATCAAGCTATTGCTCAGTGTGGGAAGTGTACAAGGGCAGCAGTGATTTAGACAGTGTGGAAAGAAAGAAACACAAGACATTTTGTGGGTGAATGAGAGGAGCAAAGAGACAGCGATAGAGCTCATAACTCTAAGGGTTGCACATTGGGTAAAGACCTTGAAACTCTTTACAGACTTCAAAGTGCACTTCTTCAGGAGTTTAGGAGTGCAGGGGCCATTGCTGACTCTTCCTCTAGGAAACAAAAAATTCTAGAGGTTTGTCACCTCCAGTGAGTGGTTGGATGAAACTGAATTTTAATGGTAGTAGTGTCAGCAATCCGGGTCCCTCAAGAATTGGAGAGGTGATTAGAGATGAGGGTGGTGTTATATGTGCCTTGTTTTCAGGCCCAATTGAGCAAGGTGGTTCGATAAAAACAAAGTTTTTAGCAGCAGTTTTTGGGTTGAGAAAGCCAAAGAATTGGAAATTGCTAGTTTGATTATTAAAGGTGATTCAAAGATAGTAGTGGGATAACTGAAAAAAAAATGTGAGGTGATTTGACAGCTTCAAATGGCCGTCAAAAGGCATGAATGTTCAAATAAGATGGGTTAGAAGATCTGCTAACAGCTTAGCAGATAGTTTAGCTAAGCAAGGGGTTCAAAGACAAAATATGTACTGAGCACAATCGTAATATAGTGTTGGGTGGCCAGTCCTGTAATGGGTTTGCTAGTTTCTCACAACTTCTTGTTGTAACCTGTTTTTTAATTATTAATGAATTTGAGATTCTCTGTGTTGCTGATTGAAAAAAAATTCCTGGACGTAATAGAATGGTAATAATGACCTGTACAGTTGACAGATCCATCTTACTGGAATCCCCCTATCTCAGGAATTTGGGATCAAACAGGTTTGACTCCAAAGCACATACCTTCAAGTGGCATTCACACTACAACTTACATAACAATTCAACATAGGGTAGGTCCTCCATAATGGAAATCATTTGACTGCTAATAGAGAGATTTCTTTCCAAACATAAACTGTGTTACCCAAATGCAGCAAGGACATTGCTAGACACAATGTTGGATATGAAATTTTCACAAAAAATTGGAGTATTTTTAGGGTAACAAATAAAAAAGAAAAATTATTAGAAGAAAAGGAAACTTTCATAAAAAAATGGAGTATCCTACACAATATGGCACCCTTGTACAGGTATCTGGGTATCATAAAATAGAATGCTGTACTTGATGGAGGCACACGTATTATTGTTAAAATCTTACAATTTACAACGTGATTCACAACTCAAATTATGAATTCCAAGGCTTTCAATTCAATTATTATGTCTGAATCTTTTTCTTAAAAAATCTTACAATCTATGTGATTCGTGCAATTCAAAAAACTCTTCTACAAGGAGAATGGAAACCCCCTCCGGAAGGAGTGGTTAAACTGAATTTTGACATAAGCAATCAAGGCAATCCAGGGCCAAAAGGTATAGGAGGAATTCTGAGAG
Organism: Nelumbo lutea; assembly: GCF_056320005.1. Lineage (NCBI taxonomy): Eukaryota > Viridiplantae > Streptophyta > Magnoliopsida > Proteales > Nelumbonaceae > Nelumbo > Nelumbo lutea. Next base: position 14,701,948 of record NC_142691.1, read on the forward strand.
ATAAGGATAGCAACATCCTATCTTTATTCTCAGGACCAGTGGGAGTTGGTGACTCTATAAGAGCTGAGATACTAGCAACAGTACAAGGTATATAGGTTGCTAATCAACTTGGAGTGGAGAACTTGATAGTTGAGGGGTACTCCAAGGTGGTAGTGGGCTGGCTGTCAAATTCAGAAAATAGTCTTTTGGTGTTACAAGGACCTTTTAAAGAAAGTTAATTGGCTGCCAAGCAATATGGCAGTTAGTTTTCGGTGGGTCAGCAGATCGAAAAATGCCATGGCTGATTCTTTGGTTAAACAAGGGGTATCAAGGGGCGATTTGTTTTGGGCTACATTATAATTGTAATTCAGGCTAGATTGTGCTTATTTGCTCAATGCACAGTTCCAAGGGGAGGTAACATCTCGTGCCTCCTATTAGGCTGATTGTACACTTGTAAGCTTCTAGGAGGGACTGCAGCTCGCACCTCTCCATGGGATTAGGAATGGCAATGGGGCAGGTTTGGGGTGGGGCACCCCCTTCCCATCCCCGCCCCGTAGCCAAAATCCCTTACCCCGTCCCCAGTGGTGGAGCGGGTTTGAGGTGGGGCACCTCCTCCTTATCAGGGACGAGGAATCCTCAAATTTTCCCTCCCCGAGTCAACACCTAAAAATACATCATATTTGCGGTATTTTGGAAATTATATTATGGGAATTTAGGGGTATTTTAAACAGTAAATTATTGGACCCTAAAGGTTTTAGGAATTTGGGGAACATTTAAAGATGTTTTAGAAATTTATGTTAAACCTAGGCATATTTTAATAATTTACCACCAAGTCCGGGGCGGGTTCAGGGAATTATATGCAAAAGCAAAACGGCAAAACCCATCCCTGCCCCGTCCCTGTTTAAGATCGGGGAAAACCCGCCCAATTCGGGGCGGGGCAGGGCCCCAGTTTTACGGGGAAGTTGCCATCCCTACATGGGGTGTTGTACGAAATTACAATTCTAAATTAATAAAATTTTACTATTACTCATCAAAATAAAATAAAATACCACTCATCTATCAAAAAAATCTTTTGTTTTTTTAATATTGTTCAAAGGGCACTGGTTAAAATCTTTACTAGAATAAGATTTATTTAGGCTATTTAAGACCTATTTAGAAACCTTATTGAATTTATTTTCTATCATATTGTAGGTTAAAGAGCCACTATATGTGCCTTAATTGATTTTTAAGTCAAACTTAATCATATAATCTTTGACTCTAGTGTACAAGCAATAAACCCTGTTTATTATGTACATTATGGTAGATACAGATAAAATGGGGTAAATTTACTTTCTTATATAAGAGTTTTTGGCAGTTATGTTTTAATTTTTTGGCGCACTTCTAAGAAACATTAAAAAAAATCATATGATTTATGATATGATTCACAATTAGAATCAATTAAACCTTTTCTACAATGTTCAGAATATGGGCCATGCTACCGTAACAAAAACCCTAATCATAAGATAGCTTGTTTGGCCATGGGAAATCAAACAATGATAATGTCAAGCAAGAGAAGAACACACAAATCAAAAAAAAGAAACAACTAACATAATGAAAAGGCACATACATCAACATTAAACACGACAATTTCCCCTGCACGAATAGGATCCTTACTCATGTGCAAAAACAAAATGTCACCCTGCAAGAACAGAAATGAGTATAGTTGCAGCGGAATTAAAAAAAAAAAAAGAACAGAAATTATTGTGCAGCTAAGTTATATATAAGATGGTGACAATCTATGCACCACATGAGTAAACTATACCAGATTGGGCATGTTAACAGTAGGGAAGTTAAATTCTTAACCACATGGGGTAAGTTCTAAATAAATGGTGGCAATCTATGAATGAAGCACAATATCAAGGTAAATTATACCATTAGCCAAGTTCTTAACCATATGAAGTACAAAAACTGAGATAATGTTTCAATATGAGAATTATAGAGGCAATAGCTTTCTTATTGAGCATTTTGATTCTTAACTTTTTTTTTTTTTTGAGAAATAGTTAAGGTAAGTTTCATTAATAGCAAGAAAGAGGTATGGACCTCAGTACAATGAGGTGCTGCACATAAAGGCCATAACCCAATGTTGGTCCCAACAATCTGGTGTCTTGGAAGGGGTAGACTGGATATGGTCCTAACCTTCAACATTTTCTTTTGGCATAAAGTGATAGCTCCTCAGACTCAAACCCATGTTCTCACACTTGCCAGCCCGAGATTTTACCATTACACCAAGTAATGGCCCCTACAATGAGGTAATGTACATGTATATCCATTTAGGGCCTTTCAAAAAAAATCCACTTTCAAAAAAGCAGCAGAAAAAGTATTATCTTTAAATACATTGTGTATTAGACAACCAGTTCCTTAGTTCTTCAACCACTACATCAATCACCATTTCTTTGGATGATGATTTCCGCTCAAATATTCTACTGTTCCTTTCATACCAAAAGCCCACAACACTGCTAATGGAATGGCTAACCAACATCACTTTCCACATTTTCCACTAGATATGTGAAGACTTAGAAGCTAGAACTGAAAATTTTTTATGTTTGTAATTTGCCATTGGGGTCTTTTGTTTTCAACAATGTTTATTTGAAGCTCTTTTTATAATTACCAAGAATTTTAGTAACAAATACATGAAATGAGAGACAGACAGACCATCAAGCCATAGCAGAACAGAGAAGTGGCAAACAAAAAACAGCCAATGGACTCAAATATATATATGTATCCTTCACAAGAATGTCCAATATGTAATTAGCCCATCATGGCACCCATGAGAACAGTATAGTTAAATGAAGATTCAAAGGACACCTCAACCTTTCTTCATGATCTGAAATGCTTGCCCTTCTGGATTACTACTAAAACTTTTGCCAAACCCTCATGAATAACAGTGGATATGATTTTAAATAGAACAGATTGGTGAAACAGGAATAATGTAGCCAACCCCACATAGTTGGGATAAGACGTGGATGATGATGATGATGGGAAGAAGACTTGTTCAATAAAAAAATACTATTTCCCGACAAATTTAAGGAGACGTAAGACCCTCCAAAGCCATTATTATGTGGATATCTTTGACTGAAGCATTCTGTAAAGGGATAGAAAACAAAGGATAAAATAGAATAGATCTAAGAAAGGTACAAATAGAACTCTAATGGTAGTATAATGGAAATATAATATATATATATATAAGCAAAACCTTGGACCAGAGGGCTTATTCATGAGACAAATGGGTAACCTCTCCTTTAAAAGTATCTACTCTCAAACACATGGTTACCTCCATTCTCAGAAAAGGTAAGGTTATCTCCACTCTCAAAAAAAGTGCTCACTTCAAAAGATGTGGATGAGTGGATCCCATATTAATAAGAACCAACCTTTCTAACTTTTTATAACTCAAATAAAAGACTCACCATAAAGATTTTGACATGTTAATTAATGTGGGTCCCCCTTTTTAGACAAAATAGGTCCTTAATTACAAATTAAACCTGATTTAATTTCCTAAATTAAATAAGAAAACCAACCAAAATTTAACAGAAGTAGTGGATCCCAAACAAAATAACAGGTTAGTTGCCTAGTTATTATTTAAAACAGTGTTGTCAAACCCAGATTGGATAAGATATTAAATCTTCAAACTGGTGATGCCATTTCAAAACTCCCCTTCTTTTGACGATTTTTACTGGCTGAACAACTAAATTGTCAGTTAATGTGGTAAGCCCATGACCAGTGATGTTTCCAATTTTGTCTGATATGGTCTCACAACACTTATGGTAAAATCTCAGGTTGACAAGCATGACACTGGAGGTTCAAGTCTGAGAGAAACTACCATGTGCAGAAAGAAATGCCAAAGGTTAGGTCCTTATCTAGTCCACCCCTCCCAAGACCCCAGATAGATGGGACAATATCAGGTAATGGCCTTTGAGGGTCAAATAATACTGCTTTAAAGATCATATGCATAGCATTAAAGAAGATTAGTTTCACTGTATATCATACTATATTTTCACATATCATAATGATTACAATACAATAATATGCTGACTTAATTGAAACTTCAAAGCATACAGAATTTTTTTTTTTGTTTTTTTTCATCAATACATACAGTTTTTTCTATGAATAGGACTAATGATTTTAGACTTAAGCTCTCAAGATAGCCCTACTAGCATTGGACTCACCCTCTTGAAGCCAGGTTCCATGCTCCCAGAAAGGACAACAACAACAGGCGATTCACTACCAGTGATACACATCAATCCTTTCCATATTATTAATGCTGATGTAACAATCATGCCTGAAACAGATTAAGGGAAAAAAACTTTAAATGTGGATACAGAAGGCCCCCTAATGGAAAGATAAAACAAAATAAAATTGATGAAGAAACATTTTAATTCGAAACTAGTGCGAATCTTGGCATTGTTTTCTCTTTTGATCACTAACAACATATCAATAAGGATTTAATCTATAATTTGATTAAAGATAAAGCTCCCAGAGTCCAGGAAATGAGACACGGGAGACAAATACACAACAATTAGCCAACCAAACACAAAAGCAAGAAACAGGAAATATAAAATAGTTTCACAGTTGAGGGACCATTTGATACAGTTGAAGTGATTAAACTGAATGACTTATTGCCTTGTCTTTTGATGATTAAGTAATTAAGGAGGTTGTGAGCTCCTTAATGGCTGAAGCTAAAGTTGGTATGATTACTATATACTCAAAATTTTCATTATTTAATTATTTCATGGAATCAGTGCATTTGGAGTCAGCACAATGATTCAGCTTCCCCTATGTAGGATTGGAGCCAACTCAGGAGTCAGCAAAACCATGCTAAGGAATAAGGAGTTTACACAAAACAGTTTACATCCTAGATACATCAAACATTCAAATTGATTTTAACAATAGCACATAATCGATATCTAGTTGAAACTAGAATTTCACAACACATGCCTAAGGCAGAAACATCTAATAAGAACATTGTGTGTGAGAGTAAAAATGCCAGAACAGACATGCATTCACATTTCATGAACAAGAAAACTACTTCTGTTTCCTTACATGCCAAAAGGGATGAAAAGCCATACGCAAGCGTATTTAGTAAAGAAACCATAAATTGCCCATTTTAGTTAGGTTCCTCATCTTTCAACAGAGAAAATCTGGGGACAAAAAAGAAAGAGACAAAGGGAAAAATTAAACCACAAGTGTCTCCCTTTCATGGGACTCAGCTCTTTGGGCTACATTATAGATTGAAGAAGGCCTCTCTCTTTTCTCTCTAAAGATGTCATTTCTGACCATAACAATTCTGCCATCCAACATATCTCCTCAGCTTGTGGATGAGACCTGTCACCTGAGGAAAACCCATGCATGTACGTTGAACCACCAACCACATCCACCCAACTAAAACCAATCTCCTTCTTTACTCCCCTTTCTCTCATCCCTTTCCTTACCTTTGCCACCTTGTCCCACTCTCCCTTCTCAGCATATATGTTAGATATCAGCACATAAGAACCAGATTCCATGGGTTCCATCTGCATTAAAGCCTCAGCTGCCCTTTTACCCATTTCGACATTCCCATGAATCCTACAAGCCCCAAGTAAGCTTTGCAATGCAGACAACCCTGGCTTTGTTAACATCTGACGCACAAACTCCTCTGCCTCATCAAGCCGCCCTGCCCTGCCCAACATATCCACAACACATGAATAATGTTCAGGGGATGGTTCAATGTGATGATCTTTGACCATTGAATCAAATACTCGACAACCCATATCTACCATCCCACGTCGGCCACAGGCAGTTAGAACAGATAGAAAGGTAATTGAATCTGGTGGGACTGCTTTTCTTTGCATTTCCTCAAACAGTTCCATCACTGATTCGTAGTCTCCATGCCTTGCATAGGCAGAGATAATTGCCGTCCAAGCAACTTGGCTTGTTTGAGGTGATTCACTAAATATTTTCTGTGACTCTTCAATGCTCCCACGCTTTGCATACATGTCCAGGAGTGCACCAGATACAACTGGGTTGGTATTTAACCCAAGTTTGATTATGCAGGAATGGCACCGTTGCCCTTGCCTCAGTGATACAGATTCAGCAGATCCAATTGCACTTAAAACACTGCCAAAAGTAAATTCATTTGGATAGGATTCTAGTATTGCTAAGGAGAATGTCTGTAAAGCTTCTTGAGACATCCCATTTTGTGCGTACCCAGAAATTAAAGCATTCCATGATATGGTCTCTTTGTAGCTAATCCCATCAAAGATCTTCTTTGACTCCTTCATGGACTCAAATTTAGAATACATGGTAATGAAACTGTTGGAAACATTCAATTCAGACAAGAAACCAGTTTTTATACAAAATCCATGAATTGTATGCCCTTCTTTTACCAAATTCTCAACTGATATAGCATGGATTAATCCAACAAATGTTACTTCATTTGGATAAACTCCATCTTTTCTCATATCAATGAAGAGAGAAATAGCATCTTTTTCATTTATAGAAATCATGGTCGTCCATGAAATCACATTGCGTTCAGTCATGCTCTCAAATACCATATTAGCATCTTCAACCACCTCACACTTTGAATACATTGAGATGAGAACATTACAAACTGAAACATGAGTCCCATACCCAGATCTCAAAACTAGACCATGTATTTGTCTCCCAAGTTCCAAGCTTTTTTCATGGCCACAAGCTGAAATCACACTAGAAAAAGAGACATGATCAAGCTCCATACCTTCCCTCACCAATTCAACAAATGTATAAACTGCTTCTACCCCATAATTTCCTTCCTGGACATAGCCTGAAAGTAGAGCATTCCAAGAAACCGAATCTCTTTGGGGCATTTCATCAAACAATCTCTTAGCTTCTTCTAGATAGCCCCACCTCGAGTACATTGTTATAAGTGCATTCCCAACAAATGTTTCAGAGTCAAACCCAGATTTATTTACAAGGGAATGAAACTGAAAACCCAGAAGACAGTCCTGAATATCTGAGCAAAAGTTAAGAACAGTAGTATAAGTCACAGCATCAAAGGAGACCCCAGTTTGATGCATTTGAAGAGTGAATCTTAGCGCATCCTGACTTTCATGGAAACCTGAAAGAACCGTGTTCCAAGAAACAATATCCGGGCTACTTAAGTTCTTGAAGATTTCAAACGCTTGATCAAATTGTCCAGATTTGCAGTACATATTCATCAGAGAATTCGATACTGTGACAAACGAATCAAACCCAGATGAAATTGCAAGTCCATGAATTTGGCACCCGGGTTTTGGGTCCCCACGACAAGCCTTGAGAGCAACAGCTACAGTAACCTCATTGAGGGTGTTGGTGCCACCCCACCGCAGCTGCTCCCTAAGTAATTTAAGAGCTTCCAACTCATGGCCTCTATGTAAAAGCATAAGCATAGAGTGGTTGATGGAGCCAATGTTCTGTCGAGGACTTTGGTCGAGAGAGTAGTGTTCATACTTGTATGAGGAATAACTTTTAGTATTTCTCGTCCGTTGGTTAGCTATCCTAAAGAATCTTTCGAAATGCAATTGACGCGTAAGCATGAGACGACTCCAGCACACCAACGTCGTGTCTAACTAAACCTATATGTTGCAGACTTGTGATTCAAGTGGATCTTATTACTGACATTCTAGTAGGGTTAAGTCCATCCCCAAGAAAATGACCAAGGTGATATCCATGTTCATGTACTCTTTCACGTTGTAAGAGGCATTAAAGCATCGACTCATCGACTTTTTTCTCTCAAATCAAAAGAAAAGGAAAAGATTAGTAATCAAATCAGAATGTCCAAGCAACGATTTCAACAAACCAAATACAATCCGTGAATGACAAGGAAAACAGCTAATGAATAGAAGAGGGAGGGTTTTACGAACCAAGGCTGACGGCCTGGGAGAGAACATGCCTGATTTGTAAAGATTTGATCGAGTCAATGGTCTCTCCGATCCGGCCCATTTTCGGATTTTCCCCCGTCCTTCCTCCTCGTTAGTCGTTTCTCACAGTTCCGAGCCGTCGAGTCTTTCGGCGTCTGGTCTAAACTCCAAACAAGACACAAATCAAACAATGTTTTAAAAATCGAACCAGCAACTGAGCCGACTCCGGATGGGTCAGTAGACTCCGTACGATATGCTTCAAGTTCGATAGGTTGCATGCCGTTACCTCATATCTACGCCAATCAGAATACACCACGTCATACTATAAGGTTGGTCCCAAATAATCTGCTGAAATGAGTCAATGACAGTGAAAAACTGCGAGAGTGCGAGACCGCGGATTCTACAGCTTGCTTGATTTTGGAGTTCAAGTTTCTTCTAGGATTTCGGGAGAAAACTTTCATTCAAGTGGGCGTGCCGGAGTGGTTATCGGGCATGACTAGAAATCATGTGGGCTCTGCCCGCGCAGGTTCGAATCCTGCCGCTCACGTTTTCTTTTATGTAATTTTAACTTTTTGTAATCTCTGATTAGGAAACATAGGGCCAGTTTTTGGTCGGACAAAATGGCTACGGTTGGGATAGAGTTAAAGTCGGGCAGGCCCAACCCTAATTCCTAAGTCGGACGGCCCATCCAATCTGGCTCAGTCCGTATTGGTGAGTGCCAAGCTAGGCCGAGTTTAGGTTACCTAAAGGTGAAGCCAAGGCTCAACCTGAAATTAAAAAAATAATAAAAAATAAAACTTTTGAACCCAAATCCAACCCGACAACTCTAACCTAGCCATGCTTGGGCTTGGTTGGAGCTCTAAGCTGCTGTCAAGGCAAGTAGAACAATACTAGTTAAGTCAGTCATCCAATCCATTCCTATATATTATTTAAGAGTACAAATCAGCCCCCAACAAACGTCTCACAATACACAGCGGGGATGTGCTGTGGGACATTATCGGGGGCAATTTTGTGGGGGGCTGATTTGGTCTCTATATTCAATGTCTACTGCAATTTTGCTAAATAAGGTTTATTGACAAATAGAATAAGCATCAAGGTTTTTTTTTGTGGCAATTGGAAAGATAAAACTCCAAGAACACAATTTTCATGGAATAAAATTTGCTTGCCAAGGGCTATCAGTTAGGGGTGATCATGGGCCAAGTCAGGCTTTGCCTTCATAACAACGGGCTTAGGTTAGACTCGGGCCCGGCCTGGACTGCATTATGGGCCTAAAAATATAAGCCTGAGACCAGTCCTACATGGGCCTGGGCGAAGCCAAGCCGCCAAGATTCTAGGCCTAACTATTGTATTTTAATTCCAAAATTAAACAATTGTACTTTTGTTCATTTATTGTCGTAGAGACTATAGTAATATGTAAGAAACTTTAAACTTAATACCAAGATAAAAGCTTCTAATATAAAAGAAATTAAATAATTATACCTTGTAATTTATAAGTTTCAATTGGTCATTAGTATGCTAAAAATGGTAATTTTAACAAACAAATTCTTCTATCAACAAAAAATCAACCTAGAACCTATAATATCTATCAAAAAATAACCATCCATTGTCATGTAATATCCACAAAACAACATTAAGCATCTCTATAAGGGGCTCCATCTTCCATTCAACCCTTACAGATAAAATGTGAAATAAAAAAGATATTAGCAAACTAGGAAAAAATAGTTCAAATTAATGTAAATAAATAAATAATAAAATATTGAAAATGGTTTCAATTTTACCCAAAACTAGCAACCACTCTAAACTTCAGATTTATCTTCACCAATGGAGTCTTCATCATTAGAATATTCATCTTTTGGTGAGAGAGAGAGATTGGGTGCGATGGTGGTTTTGTGAAATTGGTGAGAGAGAGAGAGAACCGAGAATGTTAGGGTTTAGTAATTTTTATATTTCATTAAATACTATATTAGAATTTGGTAAGATCTAAGACCGTAAGATTAAAATCTTTATTCTCCTATGAATCTCTATTAATCTCTATTTAATATATAAAAATATCAAATATCAAATGTTTTTAAATAACATATATACATAAAGATATATATTATTTATAAATATTCAGGCCAGGCCTAAAAAATTAGGCCCAAACTTAGCCCTAGATTTTGCGGGCCTAATGCAAGCCCGGGCCCAAGTTGGGCCTTAACAAAAAACCTAGGCCCAAGCCCGGATTTTCTGGGCCAAGCCGGGCTGAAATGATCATCCCTACTATCGGTTGATTGGGATTTAGAAAGAACTTGTCCGTGGTATTAGGTAAGCAACTATAGAGGTTAATTACTAATCCTAATTGCTTATGGAGTTGAGTTGCGAAGCAAAAATATTTTTCAAATAAAAGCTCATTCTTAGTTGCATGGCTGCAGTAACCCATAGAAGTTTATTATGGTGGAAACAAGTTCATAAGTTATTCAAGAATCTAAAATCAAAATTTCTGATCATCCCTTGCCTAACCATGCTCAACAACTCAGAGTTATAGAACTACTTAATCCAGATGGCACATGGAATCTAGCCAATTTGTCACTATTTTCAAGCCTAGTCAATAGCTCATATCAGGGCTATTAGATCTCACATGGAGTTGCACTCAAATAAATTAATGTGAAACACAATAATTTGGGGGTTTATACAATGAAATCAGTTATAGGCCCTTTCCTAACATATTACCATCCACTTCACAACCACATTTTAATTGGAATCAACTTTAGAATTTCAAGATTCTATATCATTTTCAAATATTTACCTAGAAAGTATTGTAACAAGAGATAAATGCATCAAATGGCTGCCCCCACAAGAACAATATTGTTTAGTTAGAAACTATATTCCACATTTTTTTTTCAAATGTCCTTTTTCTAGTGCGATTTGGTGTGAAACTCAAGGTGGGATTAATCTAGACAAGCTCCAACAAAAGCCCTTGCACCAAATAGTTAGGGATACAAATGGATCAGATCATATTTGAATCAAGGCATATTCAAATCCAATTTGATATTGTTCATGTCGGATCTGATCCAATCGGATTTGATAGGACTCTATCTGAATTCAAATCCTATTGGATCTTTGGATATGATTTGATCCGACTTGTTTTCTTTAAAAATTAATAAATTATTAAAAGAAAAAATAAAATATACCAATTTAAATAAAGAAAAAACAAAAAATACAAGTATTTTTAATTATTTTCATCATATATATACATGTCTTTTTGTAAAAAATAAATAATATAACAAATTTATAAAAATATAATATAAATAATATATTTATAAATAAATAAATAACATATATGTATTTTATATTTATATTTATAAATATATAACACATCAAATCGGATGGGGGTGATCCAAATCCGATCTGACCCGAAGATCTAACCGATAGTGAAACAATGGTTACACTACATCAACCTAGCTAACTTGGTGCAAACAAGAAGTGAATAGATTGTTTGGGAGGTTTTGTTTACTCATATATCTTATTTGGGAGGCTAGGAACAAAACAATATTTAAAGCCCATAATTTGCCCCCACACATTCTTCATAGAGCAAAGAACTACCTTGGTATTGTAACTACACAAGTTTTCTCCTATCATCCATCAAAGATACAGTTTACACATATCCCTTGTGGTCATGACCATATCTATATTGATGGCTCATATGACCCCTCCACAAGTCTTATAGGACAAGTACTCTTGTAGAAGGAAGTCCTTGTTGGTTATCTAGAAGAGCTTTGACCAATCAAAACCCACCCATGGATTTTGTTAAATACCACATGATTAGTTAACACACTTATGATACCAATTGTTTGGTCATAAAATTTTCAATTATCAAGTTTTTCCAGTATTGTAGTCAAACCCTTGTGTGGAAGGGAAAAAAGGGTAAATTACTTAAACCTCCCTTGTATTTTTTTTTCAAAAATGCTTTTTAACCTCCCTTGTAATTTGATCTACCCACATTCTTCCCATGATATTTCAAAAACAATTATACAATTAGACCCCATTTATTAGTTAAATGTTAAGGCTATGTTTGGTTTAAAGGAAAATGCAGGGAAATGAAGGGGAAGACAGGGAAAACCAAACATAGCCTAAAGAAAACCAAAAAAAAAAAAAAAAGAGATTTTGTCATGCATTTAAAACATTTTAAAATTCCCAATTTGCCTATGTATAACAATATCAGAGTGTTCATTTACCAAAATACCCCCAAAAGGGTCTTTTGTAGGGGTGCAACTCAGGTTCAACCACAAAAGAATTTAACATTGCTTTGGGCTTAGGCCTTTGGCCAGGCCCATTCAAATTTTGGTGAAAACCCAACCCGAGCCTATCCAAATTGCAATCCTAGATGTTTGGGATGCCCATGATTGTTTAATTTTGTGTTGCAGCCTTGTATCTCTATTCTAGGATCAGGTATGTAAGCTCTGCCCCTTTGTTTTTATGATCTTCATTTAAATAAAATCATTGGTGGATGCTCCTCCACCAGAGTAAACTTAGAGGATAAAAAAGAAGAAAAAATATTTCATTTTTGAAGGGGTGAGCATGGTTAAAAACCAAACAAAATAAACTGAAATTTTAAAAATTGAAATTTTTAGAGAAATCAAATTGGAAATCGGTTATATAATAATCAGAAAAGTATGGACAGGCCCAATGCAGATTTCTTATTTCCACTGCAGAGCTATAAACATTCAAAATGTCAACAATCCACACTTTATGCACCAATGCCCGCCTGTGAATTGGCATCAATTCTGAGCTGGCACCTACCCCAACAATACTTTGGGCCTACAAATTCTAACCCTAGGCTGAACCATCATTCTCCCTATAATATTATATATGTTAGCTATAAGAATCATTTTTTCAGTTCAGTGGATTTTTAAACCTAAAATCAAAACCACACTGATTTAGCTGAAAACCAAAATAACCAAATTAAAAAAAAAAAAGATCAAAATTTTTAATTCAGTTTTCCTATTTTAACCAAACAATGCTCACCCTTGCGTTTTTTGATTTCTCGATAACAATCAAAATGAAGGCAATTAGATGTCTAAGAGCCATTCTAAAAGTAGTTGAACAATATTGAATATAAAGAAGACCTAGTGGACATAAGTTTTCATAGGAAGAAATTGTTTTGCAAAGATTCAAGTCTGCTTCCCCCAATTATAAGTGAAAATTTAGAAGTCCTCAAATCAGTACTATATTCCCCTCTTGAAAAAAAAAATAAGAAGAAGAAGAAGAAGAAGAAATAAAATGAGGGAATGGTAAGCAAATGGAATGGATTGCTCAAACCTGTCTTTGAATATGTCACTTTAAGTTTGAACACCACAAATCTACTCCATTTTGTGCAGTTTGTGAAAGAAACTTGACAACTCACTGATCCTACAATGCATCAGATCTGTGGCATCAAAGGCACCCTACTCATTCACAGTCTGGATCAGGTTTCAGGTAGGCACACATGAGAGACTGTGAGTATACTCAACAAGCAAATTTCTAACACAATTGTTAATAAGATATATGGATTCGACCAAGGTTTTTAAAACTAACCTAGACAACGAATCGGTCAGGGGTCTGGTCCCTAGGTTGAACGGTCTGACTGTTTGAACCGAATAGATGGCCCATTCTGACAAAAAATTAAAAGAAATAAAAAAAAGTCAAAACCGTCGAATGGTCCAAACGGTTCAACCACTCGGTCAGAGGTTTGCTAACTAAATCAACGTTTTTTTTGGCAAATTTCCAATTTTGAGGAAAACCAAAACCAGTCACCTAACTGGTTCCCGGTTTTTCCTATTTGACCGTCCAATCCGGTCCGATTTTGAAGACCATAGATTCGATTGTGATAAAAAAAAAAAGACATGATATTTGAAAATTTTGTAGGCACTTACGAGTAACAATGAGTACATTGAACAAGCAAATTATTAACACTGCTCTCAAAATATTTATTGAGTGTTGACTGAATAAAATCAAATATATCTATACTACTTATAAAAGTGTGAATGGGTCTTATTTTTTGAAATTTTTGTTGGACAGAATTTACCCCTTGATATGGATTTATCATGGGAGCAAATTTGCATTTTAATAAAAAAACTTTAATTGAGACAGTAAACCAAACTAAGAACATTAATGAATACAAAATTTAAGATCATATCTATACTATTATTAAAAGTGTGGAATATTTTATTTAATACCCCAAATTTTCAATTTAGTCTCTCTCACTATAAGGACAAAAATATAATTTGAACAACCACTTTTCTCCTCATTCGAATCCTTCATTAAGTCTTATATATAAAGTATTAACTCCTAGTAACATTCATTGAAATATCCATATTTTTTGAATTTGGTCTCTTCAATTGTGAGGGCATAAAATGTAATTTGAACTACTACTTTTCTCCTTGTTCAATTCCCTCTCATTAACTCTTATATTTAGGGTATTAACTACCATTCTTCATTGACTCTTGTACTAATTGACCATATTAAAAAAATAAGTGTGCCAAAGGATAATTGTTTTATTGATGATAGAAATAAAATATAAATTTAAAATCAACCAAAAAATGGGGTTGTTTTCCTATTTGATAGCAAGTCAACAATTCAACCCTTTAGGTTAAATGTGTAAGCCCTTGATGTCATAATTAAATAATAATAAAAATTAACAAGGATGAAAACAATCAAAAGTATAAAAAATAAAAAAATGTAAAAGATATTTGGGCACATATCTAATATTGTATATTTATCATATTAAACAAAAATAAGTGTGATAAATAAGAATAAAATTGTAGAAAATTTTTGGAAACATATTATTTACTATCATCATCAGAATTGTCATGTGAAAAGTATTTGCACACTTACTAGTGTGTGTGTGGATATAGGGGATAACCTCAAACATAAGTAGAACTATTTCAGACTTCAAATGCCAAATTAGCCATTTTTTCCTATCTTAACCAAGATTATGCAACTTGTTCAATTTTTTTCAAAGGAAACACTACAAATAACATGGTTTATAACTTTATACCAGGCTGTACCCTTCTAAGTTCTACATGGATGGGTTTCTCCAGGACCAAATTTTTGTAATTTTAACCCTAAACCATAAATGATCAAGAATCATCATAATCAAGAGTAGTATTTTGTATTTCTATTACCATTTCCTCCATTATTTTCATCTATTTCCATTTCTGTCTATCTATACATATTGTAGATCACATATTTTATAGTTCGTTTGGTTCCTAGGAATATGGGTATGGAATTGGAATTGGAATGGATCCAACCATTTGATTGGGTAGCATGGGATTTAAATTCCCATTCCTTGTAGAATGGCGTTCTCCCATTTGAAGGAATAAAAAAAATAACTAATTTGAAGGAATAAAAAAAATAACTATATGATCATTGAGTTTTGATTTGGAACATGCTATAGTGTCGGTTAGTTTGTTCTCTCTCTCTCTCTTCTTCATATAGGTATTGAAATATGTGAGCATCAATGTGCATTATTGTTAACCTTTTGGTTGGGACAATGCATCTCACTAGTTTGTTGATCACAAAATGTCTCTTAGAGAATAAAAATTCATTCAAGGACATCACCTAGCAGCTTAAGTTTTAAGGTTGTTCCTTATTAAGATGGAATCAAAGTCTATTTGACCAAGTGGTTTAGTGTTCAACCATCATTGTCCCATTTTAATTGATTAAATTTCAGCACAAGGTATAGGCAGGCATGTGCCAATTGACGCTTCAAACCCAATAAGCTTTCCCATGAGGGGGTGTTAGAGAATAAATAACAATTCAAAGACCTCACCTAATGGCTTAAGCTTTTATATTGAATAGTTCCTTGAGAATGTGTGCATATGTTCTTAGTTGTGTACATGTTTTTTGTTAAGAGTGAATTTTTGTTTTAGAAAACATGATTATGTTGGTTTCATAAGTATGATTTGTTTTTTAAAACAAAATCTCTTATTTTCACTTCTCAAAACAAAAAGAAAGATAACATGTTTTTGTTTTTGTTTTTTTTTTTTTTTTTTTTTTGCTGGTATAGCAATTTTGAAAACAAGTGAAAACAAAAACATTTACATGGTGGAACACCCCCTAAGTGGTCCCCCAATTTCTGGTACAAAATGCAGTGACATATTGCATGTGAGACAACTCAAATCCTCTTCAGTAGGAAGAGATAAAGAGGTGGCATATGCTTCTATTTTGATATCTTGTGGCGATAATTATCTATGGCTATAATTAGAGGACTGACCAAACAAGAAAAGGGCATATAAGTTTAAGAATAAAACATACTAGAAAAGAGAAAATATTAAAAGGATTAGACAGATTCTTTTTTGGGTGCAAAACACAGATTAAAATAATTATGCAATGTGTCAATATCTTGCATATATATTATATCGGTATCAGTACATCCAAATATGTTTAAATATTTTAATAAAAGTATTTTAAAAACTTTAAACCTTTAAAATAATCTATAGAATCTTTTAATATATATATAAAATTAAAAAAAAATGCACTAATACTCACTTGAAGGTATTGGATATATGGATATTTCTATAATGTGCTTCAGACAGCACAGGAGAATTATAATCCACCCTCAAGACGTGAATTTGACATCAATTCATGGTCAAGATTCATCCTACGGTGGAGCTAAAAAATTCTGACCCGGACCGATAAGTCATTCTCGCTTTCTTTTTTCATTCGTAGAAAAACCCACTTAATTTGCTTTCAATTATGTCATTCTGGTTAGTGTTGCTCTCACAACTGCAACAAACATGCTTTCTTGTCTGTGCATTTCTGCCCATGATCACATCATATGGATTAGATTGGAAGCTAAAGTTCTTGCATTTGGGTTAGTGGTTAGGGGATTAATAGCACTATGGTCTAGCAAAGTGCGAACATGGGTCAAATACGAGTGTTAATGTCAAGAAAAGTAGAAGCAGGCAATTAATGGCAACTACTACAATGGATCGTTCTCATTACTGTAGTCTCTTATCATTGTAGTACTTCTAGGAATTTGCAATAAAGTTTATATCTCTTTCTCATACAACTTCAACATGATGTATTTGTCAAAGAAATTGGATTATCTCTCTCTATATATTTATTTGTTTACTTATTTTTGAAGGGCTATACAACGGGAGTAGCCCATCCCCCAACCCGTAACCCCTCACCCACGTAAGGGCAGGATTCAGTCCCAAGTCTCCACTACAACCAATAGAAAACCTTACCAATCAGCTGGTTGACACCTTGCAGCCCAAATTAGGGGTGAGCATTCGGTTTCTTCGATTAAAAACTGAATTGAATAAACCAAAATTTTAAAAATCGAACCAAAACCAAAATAACTGAAACTGAATTTTTCAGTTCGGTTTTCGGTTATTTCATTTAAAACCAAATTTTAATAACATATATTCTATTATGTATATTATAACATGTAATATATATTATGAAATCAAATTTCAGTATATTATATATAAATATATATTATATTACATATTATATATTACATATAATAATAAGAAGTTCGATTAATTCGGTTTTAACCGAAATCAAAATTTTCAGTTTCAACCGAATAGTGCTCACCCCTAGTCCAAACTCAAGTTTGAATCTATATTTTGGTTTCTATGATCAAATTTTCATAATATATTGGTAGATACATACGTATTAGCATGTCACAAATACTTTAAATAAGGCTCTTTTGGGCTTTTGACCAATTTTAGGGTGTAGGCAAGCCTAAAGGTCTATTCAATTGCTATGAAGTCTGACATCTGAAAGTGCAATAATTACATTAAGAGGATTATTAGTATTGGTGAACTTTTCTTTTCTCTAAACTCTAAATACAGAGAATGTTTTTCTGAATTCTGAATTCTGAAAATTATCAAATATCCATTTTGATTCCACATATGAGAATTTTTGTTTATCTTTTTTGGGGTATCATTGGAAAACAAAAAATTGTATGATTGCACTTTAAGAGATAAGAGGAAACAAACATCCATTTTTTCTCTTAAAGTTAAAAGATTCCTCTTAAGATATAAGAATTAAGAGGAAACGAAAAGGTTAAGACTAAAACCATATCAATTTTGAAAAAACAAAACTAAGACTGCATTTATTTGTGGTGTAAATGCAGACCAATGTAAAAATCCACTCCTATTATTTGTCAGTATTTAGATGGAGTATAGTTTTATATCGTAAATCAATGTAAAACTCCACTCACGATAGAGTTTTACATTGATAATCGATGTAAATACAACATCGATAAAATTGACATAATATTTACATCGATAGTCACATTTTTCAAAGTACAACGGTTAACAAATTTTAAAGTGCTCAGTATTGAACTTCATCAGTGGACTTTTACACAACAAGAAAACACAGCCTAAAGAAAAGTTCCCCCAAACACAAACTGGTACTCATTCCCCCAAACACAAACTGTGTGGACAAATCCACACCACACCATAGTCCATAGCTGTTTTAAACTGTGGACAAACTGTGTGGACAAGACCAGTCCACACCCATAGTGGTGTTTCTGTAGTGTGGTGACTGTTTTGTTTCCATGTATCTCATGTACATGGAATTAATGATATACATAGTTAATTATAAATATGTAATTTTTGCATTTTGTATAATAAATATTTAAAAAAATGCATCAATGAATTAATATTAACAAAAAAAATATCATTTTTTTATAAAACAATAGTAAAATAATTAAATATATATTAAATATTTTAAAAAATATTATTTCATTGATGCTGACATTCCCAGTGGTGGCCTGGATGGGTTTGTTTGTGCTTTGCCTAATAAGTTATGTGGACCTGAAAATAGTAACTTTCATATTCAAAAACCAACTCTGCTCTCATTTGCAAAGCAGGTGATGGAGGTTAACAGGGAGTATCATCCTATTGGTGACCCAACTCTGCTCTCATCTGAATAAGTATCATCTTATTGCACCTAAATAAGTATTTTATTTCATCACTATAATTGATTCTTTGTTTTCTTTTATTTTCCAATCTAAATTCTTGTAGTTGAGATTATTGTGTCATATGATCAGTTCTATTCACAAGCAGTAATAATGTCAAGGACTGTTTGAATCACAGGAAAATGTGGTTAGTGGAATTTTGTGCAAATTCAAAGGTATAATTTGGTTTTAAGTATTTTCTACCTATTTTTCATAGAATAAAAAGAAATCTAAAATTTGTAATAGAATTAAATAATGGAAGAAAAGATGATCACGATAATAGGAGGAGAATAAAAGAGAGAAAGGAGAGAAAAAGACTGCAACGCAATACCCAAAACTAAAGAACATGCATGTTGGAAATTGTGACCACCAACCCAGCAATGTAATACGCAAAAAGAAACAAAAAAAAACCAATAAAAAAATAGGAAAGCAATGTAGAGGTTTGGTGAAGAGAAAAAAAAAGATGTTGTCAAATATTAAAAAATGATGCAACATGGGTCTTACCTTCGGTTAAGAACTTGGACAACATCGGTGGAGCACAACATAGGCAGAGGAGCATAGCAACAAAGGTTTGGCGGAGGAGCACAACAGCAGAGGTGGTGGCGGTGGAGCATAGCAGCAGAGATTTGGCGGAGGAGCACAACAGCAGAGGCGGTGGCGGTGGAGCATAGCAGCAGAGGTTTGGCGGAGGAGAGGTTGAACAAGATGTAGGGATATAGATATTGTGCGTGAAACACGTTATCAAAGGCAACCTGTGGAATAAATCCATCCATGAGAAGAAGCCATTGTCGAGAAATTAGGGTGTGGACGGGACTGGTCCATGAGATAATGTGGACCGGTCCCATCCACAGTTAACCGAACGCTACCTTCATTTCGTGGCGTGGAACGAAATGGTCCATCCACGAGATGTAAATAGTACCAAACAACACCTTAATTGTATTATTAAAAAAGATTAAAAGACTAGGGATTTTTGACAGGAAGGACTCAGTCCACCCTTAGTCTAGTAGTAGGTCCACCTAAGGGTGGACTGAACGGTAAAATCCCCAAAAGACTATGAAATGCAAAATTGAGCTACTACTAAACTAGTAACATTTAGGTCTTTGATTCAAATTATAAATTATGTTCTTTTCTCTGGGTAAAAAACATGGGTCCAAGACTGAAAGGTACTATTGGACTTGACATGATCTTGGGCACCGCCCTGACAATAGCCTCTATTGACTGATAATGAGTCATCCTTTTGATGTATTTGCAGTAACAACCCATTAAACAAAGGATATGAAGTTTTATATGATCAAAATCTTTGAATTTAAAACAAATTGGTACCATATCACATTCAACCTTGTTAAGACTACAAACAGACCTAACTAGTAGAAAAGAGAAGATTCATAACAGACCACGTGTTGTGGCAGTAAAACATATAGAAAATAATCAAGGAAGCACTTGAATCACTTGGCTTTTAACACTTAACATCCCAAACAAGATTACAATTTATCAACCCTTACTATGTTTGGAAACGATGCAAATGGAGTGTAAATCCTGATTCAGGGTAAATTTGCATTCTAGTTTATTTTTACTAATGTTTGGCAACATTACATTTATGCATTGACAAATGACAAAAAACAAAATTTTCAATGCATATTTACATTGATAATAAGATGTAAAAATGCATCAATAAAAAGGAAGTAAATTTGCATTCAAGTGGGCTTTTGATAAAAAAAAAAGGCATATGCTTTATTGGAATCGTGTTTACATCCATTACAGCTAAGGCTGCATTTGGAAACAATGCAAATAAGTGTGAATGCAAATATGTATAGTGTAAAACGGTTCGAATAAATTGCAAAATTGGGTTAGTTTCGCACCGACAAATTTACCTTCTTACCAAACAGAATTTTATCTGTAATGGATGCAAAAATGAATTCCAATAAAACATATGCTTTTTTTTTTAATGGAAAGCCCACTTGAGTGCAAATTTACTTCTTTTTTATTGATGTACTTTTACATCTTATTATCAAGGTAAATATGCATTGGTCTGTCATTTGTCAATGCATAAATGTAATGTTGCCAAATATAGGTAAAAGTGAACCAGAGTGCAAATTTACCCTGAGAATTTACACTCTATTTGCATTGTTTCCAAAGTCCAAAATCAGCATAAAAGTTTATTTGGTAAAATGGTAAATTCGTCGGTGCAAAACTAACCCAACTTTACAATTTATATGAATTGCTTTACACTCCACATATTTACATTCACACTTATTTGCATCGTTCCCAAACGCAGCCTTAGGCACTTGAATTGTGACTAAAGAAAGATCATACATCAGTGAATCCTATGCATATTCAAACAAAATGGCTTGCAAAAACAGATCCCCACAAATGTTCTGAAAACTAGAAAGTACATAA
Organism: Nelumbo lutea; assembly: GCF_056320005.1. NCBI lineage: Eukaryota > Viridiplantae > Streptophyta > Magnoliopsida > Proteales > Nelumbonaceae > Nelumbo > Nelumbo lutea. The sequence continues at coordinate 14,723,146 of NC_142691.1, forward strand.
CCAAACCCAAATTTGTTCGATGATAATTTGCCAGTTTTAGCAGTTTTGAGGTTACAGAAAGAAAACACCAGAACCATACCCCTTTCCAGTTCGACGTTCAATTTCTTAGATGATGTAACAAATGTCTTTCCTTTTCCTTAATTCCTTTCCTGTTCAAGGTCTCTTTTCCACCAATGGTCAATGGATGTTCCCGTTAAAAAGGTTTTTACAAGGTGAAAATGGTGTTTGGTTTCATTGCCATTTATACGAAAAATGGCACCAACTTAACCATCATATAGGCATTTTCATTAGGGAGTTTGAAATATTGTTTGGTTAAATCATTTATAAAAAAATATTGTCCTTGAGTTGTATAAAAGCCATATGTTGGGAAAAACATATGTTGTTCTTCCAACTCTTAGGCGGTATTTTTTACTATTCAACTTATGTGGTGCCTAATAGCACCTAACTGTCAAAAAACATTATTCAATAGTTTTTCTTGCTTTTCAAGGGAAGTGTCATGTAAAACATTTATTAAATAAATGACAATAAAACCAAACAGTCCCTAATTAGGTGTTTGGCATCAATATCGTTTCCTTAGAAAACGGCATCACATCAACACCACATCATTAACCCATTTTTTGGGAAAATGTCTACTATTTGATTAACCATTTTTCCAAAAGATGTTTTCTCAAACCACTCCGTGGAAATCAGGAAAGGTGTGGTATGAGAAAATGCCTTTTAGGTGTCCTCTTTTTTTTTTTTCCTGTTGCTAGCAACAATATATTGATATGGCACTGAAAAATGCCCATGTAGCAACAACAACGTTACCAAATAAAAAACCTAAGAAAACAATTTTTTTTGAAAAAATAACATGCTTATGCAGCACCATTTTCTGAGAAAACGCCTCTCAGGAAATGATATTGGTCCAAACACCGTGTGAATGAGTCTAGGTTTGATCCGGACACATGGTTAAAACTATATTATGGGCCCAAATCCGAACTCTGGTTATCTAACCCGTGTGTCGAGCAACCAATCCAGGCTCCCGCTGCTTGTTCCGTACCCTGTTTATAATTATCACCTCATTCTAGAGGTGTCAATTGGACTAGATTTGGTTCAACCCGATCCAGTCCAATGTGAGTCCACTTACAAATGGATTAGACCCAATCTAGTAAGTCCAAATCCAATCCAATCCATTAAAATGTAAATGGACTAGATTGGATTCAATCCAAACCGAATGAAATATAAAAAATTATATAAAAACAGAACATATAAAAAATTTCAAAAACATATTAAAATGAAGAAAATCTGAAAATTAAAAAATATACCCTTTTGGCATTGAAAAAGCACTTTTATGAAAGTCACATAAGTGCTTCATAAAAATACTTTTGTAGAAGTGCTTTTATAAAAGTACTTTCGTAAAAGTGTTTTTGTAAGTGTTTTCATAAAAGTTCTTTCATAAAAGAGCTTTTATAAAAGTGGTCCTAAAAGTGCTTTTATAAAAGTGCTTTTATAAAACTGCTTTTACAAAATACTTTCATAAAAGTACTTCCATAAAAGTGCTTTTACAAAACTGCTTCTGTAAAAGTGCTTTCATAAAAGTATTTTTATAAAAATGCTTCATAAAAATACTTTTCATAAAGTTACTTTTATAAAAGTGCTTTTGTAAAAGTGTTTTTGTAAAAGTGATTTTATGTCAGCTTCAATTTTGATCGTTAAGGATGGCAATGGGACGGGTTCACAAAAGGTTTTTAAATTATAAACCCTACCCACATCCCTAAACCTCCCAACCCATACTCACCCCAAAACCCATAGCGGGTTGGATTTTGAGAATCCAAACTCTCCCCGCACATGAAAGTGCAAAACCCTCCCCAACCCTACCCTCCTTGCATTCAAGGGTAGGGGCGGGTTGGGTTTAAAACCCACATCTAATTTCCTATTATTTCTTGTCATATATAAGCAATTAATAAGTAAAACAACACAAATAAACATCAAGATTGATTAAGACATGTAAAAAACACAAACTATCAATTAGTATTCACATAAAATTCAAAATATTATTAAAATCAACACCTAGTACATAAAGTTTTATATGTTTTCCAACAATATGCGGGTCGGGGAGGGCTGGATTTAGCCTAATACCGTACCTGTATAGATTGTAGAATCCCAAAACCCGCATCTGCCCCAAAACCCATCATTTAAGCAAAAGAACCCTGCCTAGTTGGAGAGGATAGAGGCAGGTACCCACCGGGTAGGGTAGAAATTGCCATCCCTATTGATTGTTTTCAAATTGGACAAAGGTTTGACCCCATGATCGGATTGTTGGAAATTTAGTTTAGGTCCAATTCAGACCAATAAGAATATGGACCAATTTATTTTGAACTGGCCCAATCCAATAATTATAATGGACCATCCAAATCCGATTTGATAACATTTGGATCGGATTGGATCGGATGTAAAACCGGTTGATTGACGCCCCTACCTCATACGTCCCTGCAAGAGAATGGAAACATAGAAATGCAGCTCTTATAGTGGTGTTTTTTCAACCTAGCGTAGTACCGTTCTCCTTAGCAATGGAAACCCGAAGATGTTCGAACTGATGGTCAAAAGCTTTTGCCTAGTTTGTTCTAACAAGCAAAGCTTCCATGAAGATAATAGAAAAACACCATTGGGATTCAGCGAAGTTCTTGAAGGAAGCATTCACATGACTGCTGGCGATGGTTGGAAGAAGCATGTAGGAAACAGGCTGCTTAATTCACCAAGTGACTGAAAGAGGGGCAGTATTTATGAAGGTGGATCATATGGAACATGAAACATGATGCAGAATGACTACTCATTCAGGTGGATTGGTAAAGGTCCATCAAGTGTAGATCAGAATGTCATATTCCATATTGTAATAACAATGTGATAACTGCAAATGATGTTGACGATGATAGTTTCAATAATAGCTGGGTAGTTTATTGGTGGTGATTAGTAATGGTGGGGGGTATTGGATTCCAAGTCTGGGTTACCTCCCAGACATTTCCAACTGAGCCAGAACCTGTAGTTTAAGTGGACAAAAGAACACTGAAGGTCATGGTGTTTCTTATTGCCTAACATTCAAAGTGCAAACCAAACCTCATAGAATCAAGCCAAGTTCTATGAAGAATAAAAAGTTCAACAATTTTGAGAAAACACTCAAGAAGAGAGAAAGGACAACAAGAAAGGGTTTTAGTGGATGGAGTTAACTAAGATGCCACATTGTTAAGAGACCAAACTCATCCAGAACAGATTGGGAGAAATAACAGAAAACATGGCTACTGTGCTTACATAAACAGGGCAACCTTTTGTGTTGATTCTGTTCATAACAGCAGAGAAAGGACACGAAGAACATGCTACCCTGTGTTCATGGGTGTTTCTGTTTTCAGAAGCAGAGAAAGTAGAAGCAGCTCTTATCTTAAGCAACCAGCAGCATGGAATTAAGAAAAACTGGCCAAATCTTCCAAACAATCCACAGAAAGATAAATGGAACAGCATAGCAGATCTTAGGTATGAATGGAGAAAGACAAAATTTTATTCTATCCACTACAGTAAGCTTATCCGTCTGGCTGCTCTGTATAAATATTGCGGACTCTATTGATTCTGATGTTGTGGTGTTGAAGCGTTTGTCTTCATTTAATAATTCTATCGGGGCATGGAGGATCCGGTGGATGGAAGTTCTCTCAATGGTGCAGTGATGGCATTTAGAAAGCATAGTCCTTTCATAATGGAGTGCCTGAAAGAGTTCTATTCAACATATGATGATGCTCAGTTGAGATGGAATGAGGCTGACCTACTGACAAGAGTGGGTAAAAAGTTTCTAAGCAAATGGGATAATTCTGGTAAACCGATTGAGCTAAAAAAGCAACTATCTTTTGTGTTCTTTCCAATAAGTCATCACAATATCAAAAGATATTTCACAGCTCCTTCTGATGAGGCTGAGAGAGCCCAACAGGACGTCTTCTTCAGAAGATTCTGAACGAATCATTTAGATTCCATTTCTGGAACAACTTAACATCTGCTCTTGTTCCAGAACCTGAGAGTGCTGCAGCAAGACTTCTTAACTGCTACTGTCTTCATTGCTTTGATGTGCTATGAACTGTATGAGAAGATGCCTTTTGTAATATCTGGTCCAGCATTTGCTTGCCAGATATTTCCAAATGATCAATTAAAAATAGCCCAAGTGAGAGTTCCCTGTTCCAAATTATCCATTTTACCAGTCAGCTTACAAGGAATTGCAAAGGCACTCTTGGTTTGGGTTTTGAACTGAAAATGTGGAAGCCATCATTCATCAAATGTACAGTTCTGTACTTATTTTGAGTTTGATATATTGCAGAAGTGCTATGCTGCTACAAGAAATTATATTCAGAGGTACTGTGGAAGTGCGTGGAGCAAGTTCAAGTGTAGATTTTAGTTGTTTAAGCTGAGCACCGAGAGTGGGGAAGATGACTTTAGAATATGGATTCATAATTTTATATATTGTACTTTTAGAAGATGAGCTGTGTGGGTGAGAAAGCGGACTGCAAAATATGGTTTATGTATTGTACTTCTTGAAGGTGAGATGTTATAGAGATGTGACTCGTTTGGTTACCCACTCCCCAAGAGTTTTGAATCCCAAAATGAAATTTCCCATTGCCGATGCTTCTTCAGCAACGTTGAAGCACTTAATCATCAAAAAAAACAAAAAATACAAAACTTGAATTATCACAAAATAGGTACCATAGAAGCTATAACATACTACTTAACAACACAACCTAGCTTAGTAACAATTATACACCCTGTGTCCCCATCTATGATAACAAGCTAAGAACTACTCACAGACAATTTGTTTAAAAAGGAAAGTGATGCAACTGGATACAGTGTTAGTGTCTCATTTACTGCACCACACATAGGCCTCAGAAGGACTGCGCATTTGCCTCAGTGCTCTTCCAAACCTGCAGATTAACTTTGTGTGCTCTTTTATATACCAAAAGCGTTCAGAAGAATGCATATGCACTTCTCACTCCAAATCAAAGACAAGGTGTCAAACAACAATTGATTGTGACATTTGGTAAAGTGGGTGAAAAATAGTTCTTAAATGGGTTGGGTCTGGTTCAGGAGAGGCTGGACTGGTCTTGAACTGATTATTGATCAGTTCTATCAAAAAGACCCAGGATTGAACAAATTATTAATTGGGATAATTAATAATTATACTTGACATCTATAATTACCTATTATATAACAACTTGGGACTTCGTTTTTGATAATATAACTGTAAGAAAAATGATATTAAACAGAAAGCTGTTTATATGTTGATAAACAAATGTTTTAAACAAAAAGAGTATGTATATGTGTGTGTGTGTGTGTATATACATATATCTTATATACTGTCTATTAAATTTATCGTTTTAGATATAAAATATAACAAAAATTACAAAAAAGAAACAATACATGAGATCCTTATATATCATTAATTACATAATCAGATCAGAACAGCAAAAACCAGTCCTGACTCAATTATAATCAGGACACAAAACTCAGAAGCAGAACTAATATAATCAGTTGGGGTGCTATCAGGCAGACCCAACTTAATTGACTTCTCTAGTGAAAAGGGGTGCTTGGGCCAAGTTTTTGAATGTGATTATTCTGAGGCCTTATTCTTCACTAGAATGTATGTAGAAAGCACAGAAGCCAATTTCCAGAACAGGGGATTAACTAGTTACAAATAGAAAACTCGGAAACGGGCTTTTATTGGATTAAAGTAATCAGAAAAGGTACACATGATTTTGTATATGCATCAAACTTGCTATGTACCCCCCCCCCCCCCAGACACACACAAAAACACAACTATTTGACCCATAGCAACAAAATACTATCCTTCTGAGCAATCAAAGATGTTAAGAAGAAAACAGAACCTACTGCAACTTACACATCCTTGGATAAAACATTGGGCTTTATCTCCTTATTTTCTTCGTGTAAACCTCAAGATATCAAACCCTTATTGACCTTGCTTGGCTACAATTTGCAAACTGATAACGGATTAATGAAGAGACTAGGTTATAACATCTATCATTTTCATGGAGGGAAAAAGATGATAAAGCATCAAATAATACAATGTACTTGATGATGGGTGTCCAGGAATTAAGCAACTTAATGAAGCTGTACCACCAAGTTAAATAGATATAATCCGAGTAATGCCAAAGCTGATTTTATGCCTGTGGAGAATCCTATATTTCCATCATATTAACCAGTTAGTTTTGTACTACCTTGTCTTTCTGAGAACGTTGTCCATTAACGCAGTACCCTTCTGAAACTCACTTTCCACATCTCAAACTTTCGCCATTTATTTTCCATGCAAAGGAAACCCTTGGCTCATTTATATGGTCAAACCATACTTCACATTCAAAAACAATAACCACATCCAGCGCATTATCTCATATATCTATGGAATATGAAAAAGAAAACACATTTTACAGGGCAGTAAGCTAATTCAATTCAAGTAAGGGGAAACACATATTAATAAATAAGCATTTAAATCTTCTCCAAGTGGAGAAGAACGAGTTCCTACATGTGCTTAACAAAGTAAAAAAAGAAAAAAAAGAAAAAGAAAAAGAAGAGCTTCGAGATTCTTTCTCTACTCAAATACAGGAATTGGCAAAGTAGAAAACAGACAGAGAACTCGATTCCTCAGTATTAACCACCATGATCTAACACAAAAAACGAATATCTAAAAACAAAAACAAAAAAAACAAAAACAAAAACAAAAAACAAAAAAATACCCAAATGGGAAACCTGCCTCGAAATCCATCTGAGGCAACCCATTTCCGGTCCTTTCTTTCCTGTGCTCACTTGTTAGATAGAAAAAATTTATCTGAATCAAGTATAGAATCAGGCCTGTGAATCGGCCTTCCTACCCGCACCTTCCCCTTCTCTCACCTCGAGCAGCCGTCCAGCCTCCTCATCCGCCTGAGCTGCCTTTTTCTGTGCCTCCTTGGCCTTAAGCGCCTGCAACTTCGAGTGGTTGTAATATGCAACACCCAAGAACGCGAGCCCATATCCAAACAAGTTGATTGGAGTCACAGTATCCCTGATCACCGACCACGAGAATGCAATCAATAACCAGTCCTTCACGATTCCAGCAACATTCATGGTGAGCGCCGAGGTCTTCCCAACAAGCAAAAATACCGCGAGATTCAATGCGAACGCGCACAACGAATTGGTCCCGAAGATCACGTAATCAAAGTGGAAGCTTGACATCTCCTTCAATACGGGGAATTCAACAAGCACCCAGGGGATGAACAGAAAGACAAGACAGCAAGGAGCGACGTAGTAAAGAGAAGTGATTGGGTTAAGAGTGATTCCCTTTGAAGTGAGCAAGATCTGGATCATGACCAGGCGGGTGGCTTCAAAGGCGACAGCTGAAAGCTGGAGAATTACGCCCCAGGTGTCGAATCGTGCTTCCCCGTAAGCAGCAATGGCGACACCAACGGAAATGGAGACCATGTTGGCCATAGTAGCGGACTTGAAAACCTCCTTCTTAAGGAGGACCCCGATCGAGTAGACAGCGACAGGCATGAGGGCTTTGAGCATTTGAATGAAGGACACAGAGAGGTAGATGTAGGCGGAATTGGAGAACCAGAGACTAAGAGAATAGAGAGCTCCGATTGGGAGGACGGAGGAGACATAGAGATCTCGGGACATGGAGACGGGCTCGACGAGCTTGAAGACACGAACAAGGAGGAAAGCAAGGGAGGAGCAGAAAGCCATGTGGATCATGGTGAGGGAGATGGGGAAGGGCCAGTTGTACATCTTCTTGTCGAGTATGTACTTGTTGTAGACGATGACGGTGAAGCTGAGGAAGATCCATATGCCCACGTAGGTGTAGGACAGCAGGATCTTCTTGACGACGCTCTCGCTCAGAGATCCTCCCTTCCCCATTGCTCTGTAAACCCTAGAACTGGCGGAGCGATTAAGGGGTGGCGGGTGAAGGGGGGAGGAGGGAAGAGGGGAAGCGTAGATTAAAAAGAGAAGGACGAGATCAGGAGGTCGTGGGTGAGTGTAGGATAAGGAGAGGAGAATGGGTCAGTCGTCTGCGACGGAGGAATCAAGTTGTTTTGTCTCAGAGAAGAAGACTCCTGACTCCTGACTCCTGAGTTTCTCTCTCTCCCTCTCTCCCTGAACTGAGAAATAGGGAAGTCTGGACGGGAAGCTTGAGCCTATGTAGAATGAGGCATGTGGAGAGCTGGAATTCTAGTTAAGTAGGGGTGGGACCATGGTATTGGTGTTGGGAAGTGTAGATGGGCTTAATGGGCTTTTACCTTTACATGGGCCTATGTAGAATGAGGGTCAGTGAGTATGACCTGGTGATTCTGTGTGTGGATTATGTTGATTATAATTCCAAAAGCCCATTGGTAGGTTTGGTTTGGACTTTGGTCTCTTTAAGAAATCAATTTCCCTTGATTTTTGTGTTTAGAACCAAGTCTAAGAATCAGGGATCGATTCTTCATTCTCAAAAGTGATTTTTGGCAATAATATGATGGCAGTGATTGATGATTTTTCAAAAAACCTCAAAGTCAACGATTCATGAGTAAGCGATTCAAAGAAACTGATTCCTTTTTCCAAACACCATCTTAAATAGAACGGTACGGTTTAGTCATAAGGCTTTGTTTTCAGTGTTCTCTTTGTACTTTCTTGGTTTTTGTTTTTTGATTTCTGGCCCAGTCATAACCTCCCCTGAATCTCATCTTTGGATTGGAGGGCCCATTATTCCACATTAAAAATTAATAATAGAAAAAAGACCAATTAATGTATAGTGGGCCACATCACACATGAATAACCTCGAAGGGAATGGCAATTGAGTTAGGCCCCAAACAGGCCCATTAAAGGAGTCCCCCGCGCGTGATCGAGAAATATTAACGAGTTGAATTGAATGATGGAATTGAAATCCGGGGTGGAGAGTGGGAGAGGTGGGATGGCCAGAGATTACGCGGATTTGAAGATGCTTTCTTCACATGGAGATGGAGGAGAGTAGAGAGTGAGAAGCTACCTCTGCCTAAGTGTCTCTACACCTAAAGCGTTGACAATGCTGCAACTCAGACCCCTTTAAGTTTTAACTGCAAATTAAGCTACTTTGTAACTTCACGTGTATGATATGATGTGAGGAAGCTAGAGAGTAACGTCTACTTTTTCCCAAACTGTTGAGTAACGACCAAAGTTGGGTACATGGTTTTAGACTAATACACTCATCAACCCATGTTTAGAGGCTTCACTCCAAAGGATTAATACATGTTTGTGACTTATTAATCCGTTATTAAGGGTTGAATCATCATTAGAAACCAAATGGAATCACAAATTCCCTCTATAAATCACTTGGGTTTCTTGCCTTCTATGCTGCTTTTACCTTTAGTAATGGGTAAGCTTAGACTGAATCATCTCAACAATGTGCCAAATTCAAAATGGGGTTCTCTCTCTCTCTTTCCATGATGTGGTCAAATCCAATTGTTACTAGCAGTCTTATCAGATCAATTGGTTGGTGACACTAGAAAATTGTTAGGTCACCTAGCAAAAAAGAAACGATAAGAAAGAGATCAAATGGATTTTTTTTCCATCAACAAGTCAACTAAGGATTTGGCTGCAGAGCACAAAAAGAGGTTCTCTCAGATCCATGTTGACAACTTTACAGTATGCCACTGTGCCTACTTCTCCTCCCTCCTTGAAGAAAACACTTGGGTTTCTTGCCTTCTATGCTGCTTTTACCTTTAGTAATGGGTAAGCTTAGACTGAATCATCTCAACAATGTGCCAAATTCAAAATGGGGTTCTCTCTCTCTTTCCATGATGTGGTCAAATCCAATTGTTACTAGCAGTCTTATCAGATCAATTGGTTGGTGACACTAGAAAATTGTTAGGTCACCTAGCAAAAAAGAAACGATAAGAAAGAGATCAAATGGATTTTTTTTCCATCAACAAGTCAACTAAGGATTTGGCTGCAGAGCACAAAAAGAGGTTCTCTCAGATCCATGTTGACAACTTTACAGTATGCCACTGTGCCTACTTCTCCTCCCTCCTTGAAGAAAACACTTGGCCGCTTGTAGAAGTAAGTCATAATTCTAGCTTTGCAAAGCTTATAGAATCAAAATTGCAGATCAAGTTGATAAAATACAGATCCTGAAGAGGATGAAGAATGCAGAAGAGTCCTAATTCTCAACTACTCGTTGAAGCTATTGATGTGGACTTGATCAAATAGAATATAGGGAGGTGGGATGTATGCTTGGTATGAATAGTACTGTGGATGATGGTGTAATATTGTTTTATGAGAACTGTCTAGTTGAGGAGATCTCTTGGCTTGGTCTCAGATGTTAGGAATCGAGGTTGGTTTGGTTTGTGCTTGTGGGGCCAGTGGCTATTGCTTTGATGTTCCTATTTTTCTATTCCACATTATTCCACACATGAAATGTTTGAAAAGTAATATTGAACTCTTCTCTAGCCGACACAAAACTTTGAACAGAATTATAGAAAGAGAATAGAGTTTTGCAGGAAAACAATTAATATTATAGTTATGTATTGAGAAAGTTGATTAAGAGTGTGGAAATGCATCTTTTGAAACTCTAATGCCCATATGAACAATGCACTTTGTGAAGCCACGTGGCATAACAGCCCAAATTGCAGATGAAGTTATCTAATATTTATGTAGGAAGGTGTGTCGGTATGTATATTGACTCGGTTAAAAAAAAAAAGAATTGCTCAATATTGACTTGTTAATATACTGGTCCAGGACCTTGGTGTGCCCAATTGGTTTAACTGAGCTGAGGGAGATCAAACCGGGTCTCCTTCAAGTGCCTAATGCAAATGCAACCCAAACTGAAAACTGGGTTGGTCCAATCCGAACTTAAATACAGTTTAGTTGCATGATCCTTTTATATTTTGCTTGGTTTATTAACAGCAATCACTAAGATTGTAGGATTTCCAAATCTGCATAAGTTGACGCCCACGTACGGTGATGATGAAAGCAGACCACAAACCACTGTAACATTGTTCAGTGGGAGGTCCCCGGTCTAGGGTTATAGGACCTAGATGGGTTATACCACATCAAAATACACACACAGCAAGTCAGCCATGTCGTAGTCTAAGCCACCATATAAGGTCGGGCTACATGAATTCTGTTTCACCATTTTGTTTTATTCATTGTCATGTCTATTTTTGAATTGTAGGGGATTAACTTGGGTGATCCTAACTTGAATTCAGTCAACCCAGCTTGGATTTTTTATCCTCAGACAGGGCCCGGGCCTAACCAATAGGAAGTCTTGTCTAAGCCCGGTCCAAACCCAGCCTCGTCTTTATTCCAACTTGAGACTACGAACTGGGTGCAGCTTAGAAAGTCAGACTTGACCTCGGTCTAGTTCCAAGCTTGGACCAACTTGTAACCCTATTAAATTGTGGGCACTTAAAGATCATTTCATATTAATTTGACCCAAGTCCTTTTTGTCTGCCCCTATTTTTTATTAGTCCCTGGATAATTTTAACCATTTTATCTATGATAGTAAATGCTAAAAGGTCTTTAGAGCTTTTTGAATTTCATGGGTGATTGTTGCCTAAAAAGCGGTAAATCCCTTAAGTTGCATTTGGCATTCCTTAATTTAAACTAAAAAAAAAGTTTATATGGGCATTTTAACTAAAAAAAAAGAGATAAATCCTTAAAATAAGAAATGCCAAATGCATCTTCTCCTGGGTTTTCTGAAAAGGTCTTAAACCTCTCCTCAATTTTGACCTATAAAGAGATTAATACACCCCTTCTATTACTTTACTGTTAGAAATTTAATAGCAACTACTGGAATGGATTTAGACATATTATAATACCAAATTTGTCCTTATGTAAGGATTTAGACATATATTTATTGTATTAACAGTTTAAGGGTAAAGTTGGAATCAGAAAAAATCTAACAACTTGATAGGAAGAATTAGTATGGGCGTAATAGACATTTAATGTCTCTCTCACTTAAAAATAACCGAAGGTATATTTGTAAGTCCCTTTGTCCCATAAGTCAAAGAGAGGTTTAAGGGCAGGTCAAAATTGAAGGGACTCCAAGGAGGTTTAAATACCTTTTTAGAAAACCCAGAGAAGGTTTAATAAACTAGGATTCGGTCCTCACAAAATGGTGCTTATACCGTACGTATTTATAGCCACTTGCAATTGTGCATTAGAAATATCTCCCAAAGCATACAAGCATGAAAATATTCCCAATACATGATTGCAAATAGCTGTGAGAACAGTGTGGACACTATTTTGTGAATACTGAAAAGGGATTTATCAAATAGAAAAAGGTAAAATATAAAAACCTCCCTTAAAGTTTCATTTTAACAAAAACCTCTGCTATAGTTTTGAAAAATCCTACCTTTACCTCCCTTAATCCCTTTCGTCATTGCCCCAGCCATAAAACGTTAGTCTAATGCATTAATTTTTAAAAATACTTATTTCACCCTTATGTCCATAATTCAGATAGAGATTTACTATAATACTTCAAAAAAAATTTTAATTTTTAACTAAAAAAATTCTCTATGCCAAATTAAGGAGTAAAGTAATTTAATTTTGTAAATTCATTATGATAGGGTGAAGTCTAAAAAGGAAAATCTCGCATTTTGATCATATTAAAAGGCTTCCAACCACATAATAAGGGCAATTTTGTAAATTTAAAGTCTATATTATGGAGACAATAATGTTTTTTCTTGATAATGAACTCAAACAATGATGGAAGGGAGGTAACAGATAAGATTGTTTGAAACTACAGGAGAGGATTTTACTAAAATGAAACTTATAGGGGAGATTTTTATGATTGTCAAAAAACCTCTTTATCAAAGAGATACGTGGATCATCCAGATGAACGAGCTAGTTAGTGGCCCAATTAATCGCTGAGATGGTCCATCCAGTGGGGCCCACAATTTCCTAAACAGTGGCAACTCAGGAATCATATCACCTTTAATTATTCTTCTTACTGTAAAAGCGGTTCTTGTTGCATGTTGAATAAATGGTGGATCTTATTCACCCAAAAATAAAAAAGAATTAATGATGGAATCATATCTGCTGTATTAGACTATCTTTGAGCTTTAATGAAACTTCTTTTTCAAAAAGAAAAAAAAAAACGAATTAATGATGGATCTTCATCACCAAATGGACCTATTCATAGTTTCATACCTCACAGACTTAGAACTAGGGATTAGGGAAGGAGGGTAGCTGTTTGGTGCAACTTTTTTTTCCTTTAATTCACAAGCACGAGCCACATGCACAATAACTAGGGAATTGATTGATTCGGGTATCTATTGTTTCCTTTCTCCTCCTTAGTCTAAGGGGTTGTTCAATTCGTGGTCCCGATCGTGTGAGAACAGATTGGCTCAACTTTAGTTGTTTCACTTATGGTTGGTGTGGAGTAAAATGGTTGATCCCACAGTCAGTAAAACAGCTATCAAACGAAAGTGCATTCAACGAGTTTTTTTTTCCCTACCAAAATAACAAATTAGTTTTGTTGGAGGTTTTAGTTTCAGTATCCCAATGTTTTTAACCCGTCGTTGATCCAGATGGTCGAATCGTCATCCGGTCACATTTCTGGTTCCGGTTCATCTTTTAATGAAAAATTATTGACCAAGTCAACAAATCATTGACCCGAATGATTGAACCGTCAATCCGGAAGACCCGTTAGCGAGTAACGGTTTGGTTTAAAATTTTTGACAATGCCGGACGTGTCCTAACCAGAAATTCTGTTATGGTTTTTTGAGAATGGCATTCCTGAATTGGTTTCATATTCTGAAAATGTTATTTTTCAAGGATGATTACTGATAATTTTCTGTAATTTTATTTTATTTTCTCATGCATTTTTTATGGCTATTTATATATACTCTTTTTGTAAATCTTATGCATTTTTTTGTTATTCCAATTGGTTTATATATATATATATATATATATATATATATATATATATATATTTGCATTTAGACACAAATATACAACTCTTATATATGTATAAATATACTATATGTCTACATATAGTATATTTATGTAGACACAAATATACAACTCTAAAACGGTTCAGCTTCCAAGTTGATTTTTAAAACATTGATTATCCCTGTTTTTTAACACCAATATATTGTGCTGATTGTGTTCAAGGCTATGTTTGGTTGTAGTGCAATTTTATTTGTACTAGTATAAATTCATGAGAGTGCAAATGAAAGAATGCAAAATTTGGGTTAATTTGTATTGGGAATTACTTTAAGTTCGTATTTTACCTTACTAGTAACTACATACGTGCATTGTACGTATGAATTTTTTATATTAATTACTTTAATTTTAGATTTATCATAGTTTGGATAGAAATTGAAAATTAATAAAAGTGACAATATGGTTAAAAATAAACTTAAATATTTGTATTAAATGTGTACCTACCGAAATTTTAAATTACAATAACAATTATTATATAAAAATATAAATGTTTTGAAATTTCATTGACAAAAATCTATACCTTTTTATCTATTGTGTTCTATATTTTTTAAAATATTTATTATTCAATTAGGGCATCATGAATTTCCTTGAAAAGTTGGATCATTGAACCACCATTTAAATAAGAAAATAGCTTTGCTTTTGGATCAATTTTAAATTATATGTCTCATCTACATTATATACATAATTTTTACTTATCAAACTTAAATTTTGTTTAACATAATTAATATATAATTTTCATATATTCTTTTGATTAATAGTACTTTATTATTATTATTTTTTAAATATTTATTATTTAACTATTATATCATGATTAATCCATTTGACCCAAACCACTAACCCACGATCCAAAAAGAAAAATAGTTTGATTTCTATGCTAACATGAACTTTTGTATTATATTTCCATTATTGATAAAATTATATCGTATATATAATATTTAGTTTTGTGATTCTTTGAATTTTTTATTTTTTTAAATTTTATTATTTGACTATGACATCATTTCATTTCTAGGTTGATTTTAATTTTGGTATTTCATTTTCATCATTTACAAAAATACTTCTTTCATTTCATACATATTTTTGTTTAGTATAATGAATATACGATATTAATGGCATGCCTAGTTCCTTTTATTTTCTTGTATTATATATTTTATATATTTTAATTTTTTATTATTTATTAATGGATTTAATCCCAAATGGTTGAATTGCTTACCTACCACCGATAGGGAAGAAAATGGTGTTGTTTTCAAAATATTTATTTTTATATTATTAAAATTAATGTTTGTGGATTTAATTAGTAGAACTTAATGATGAGAAAAATATATCTTAAATATAGGAATTAATAAGAGAATATACCTCAAATATGAGATTTTATGAGATAATTGGAAAATAGTTTTACTTCCAATTGATTTTAAATTTTACATTTCATTTCCATCACTAATAAAAACATTTATTATTTATCATCAATGTTTTCAACTTGTTGACCTGGCCAATTGAGTTGTTTAAACCGTCACTCAACTTTGATTCTAGGTTTGGTTTCGTCGAAACTCCCCCTTTTGGTTAAAAACCGTCTAACTTGGGCAGTTCAATCATTGACTCATTCAATACAGTAATCAAGTTGCAGGTTGTGCACTTAATTATGTGCAAATTTTTGGAAGCCATAACTTTGCACTCTGATGTTCGATTGGAGTTATCTTTTTTTTTGAGTAATTTTTTAAGATCTATACTTCCCAAGGGCATTATGTTCCTTGCTTGCTATTTTTGCAAAAAATGCCCTTTTTTAGCCCCAAATGGCAATTTTTAATATTTTTTATAAATAAAAAATTAAAATGAAATTAAAAAAACATAAATAAATGTAATATAGTACATATATTATATGTAATAATGTAAATCATAACTATCAAATGTATGTAAAACATAATTATACTATTTATTGATAAAATATGTATTTTTACACACACACATAGTGTTGATGCAGAGCAGTTTGACTTGTTTGACCTTGATAGTCGAACTGGTGACCAATGACCCGACGGTTTTTAACATATTATTTATCATACTTATTATTGTTTAATATGTCAAATATATGATGTTAAAAACATTCCCATTTTTTTAATTTCTATATTTTTCATTTTATATATTTTTGAATTTTATTATTTAATTGTGACAATATGGATTGACCCATTTGACCCAAATGGTTTAATTTCTTACCACCACCTAAATGAAAACACTATTTTTTCCAAGTAGATTTTAAAAGTATAAGTTTTTTATGTTATTGAAATTGTTAATTTATTATGTATGTATTGAACTATAGAATTTAATGATGAAAAGAAACAAAAAAAGCCTTAAATATATAATTCAATAAAGGTGAATGCAAATTAATACCTTAAATGTTAGATTTAATGAGAGATAATTGAATGCATTGAATATCTTAAAATTAACTATTTTCAACTCATTTAATATCAAAAATTAATTGTCCTATTTGCCCTCATTTTTTATCAATAAATTTAAATATAGAGGGGTAAATTTTGTCATCACAAAATTCCAGAAATATTCTTGAGGCTATTCGTACTTTTTAAAGTAGTATAAATTTGGAAGCTGGTTTCAATCAGTGCAAGAGCGTGTTTGAAGTTTGAAGAGCATTTACAGCCTTGCATTGGGGATATCTTCGTACTTTTTTGCTTTATTTCATGGGAGATGATGTAGCACAATCGGGTCACTCCTATCTAGCGCTCGCGTGGCTCCTGAGATGTACTTGAAATGAGAGGAAGGAGGAAGAACTCCCAGGGGGTTTCCCGGCAGGAACGCTCCGATGCTTAAGTTAGTATTGTGTACAGGAAGCAAAGAGAGAACGAAGGCTAAGAGTGTAGGTTGCACTAGTGATTTCAGATACCTTGTTCCTTGAGGATAAGTTCCTTATGGCTGAATTCCGTTTCCCCTCGCCCTCTGACTTCTGACAGGGCAGGTATAACCGCCACTATCAGTCTGCCATATCCGTTACAAGCAGGGTTGAGGTGGCACGCGCGGGGCCGTCGTGTAGGGTACGTGTCTGTCAGGTGTGGGACGCCTTCCTAAAGGTGGCAGGCGCAACGAGGGCACATGCCTGCAATTCGCAAGTTTATCTGGTACGGCGGTCGGACAGGAAGCCCTCCTATGGTATATCGAGTTGTTCTCCTACGAATTGCCCTGAGTTGGGCCGTCCCTTAAGTGACGGGCTGCCTGCAGCAGGTTATGCCGAGCTAGCCAACCCGAGGTCTTTGTGCCTCGGGGCGTCCAAAGGAGAATCGGTGCGTTCTTGCTTGGGAGTGGCCCGAGGTCCATTGGGAGGAGCTTGGGTCTCAAAAGGGGTCAGGGTGCCCCGAACTCGAGACCCCCCGAAGTCCCTTGACTCCGGGGAGGAGGTGCGGGCGAGGCGGCTTTCGGAGAGTAGTTTACCTACCGAGTTGTCGTGCTGAACTCGGTGGGACTTCCCCACCGAGTTGTGCTCTTGTCCGTTGTGCTGTCATGCTGAGTCACTATTTGAGCTAGGTCACGCCTACGTGTACCTGAGCTACGAGGTCAGGCCAAATCACCCTCCATCAAAAGATATTACCAATGCAAGGCTATAAAGGCTGTTCGAACGAGCCTTACACTAATTGAATCCGGGTTCTCTTATTTGTACTAATCAAATAAAATAAGATAAAAGGACTTATTTTACCTTATTTGTATTAATCATATAAAATAAGGTAAAATTTTCCTCAACCTGGAGTTAAAAAATAAAATAAAATAAAATAAGGTAATTTTTTAAACAAAAATAAATTAGAATTTTTACTCAAATCGTTAGTATTACCATATATAGTTTCACATCATTAGTAGTACCATATAATTATTTAATCCACAAAAGACAAAGCAATAAGTTGTTTGACTTAACAACTTCAACCATTACCAAACGACCCTTTGTGCATTTTGTGATTCGAAAAATATAAACTTTTAGAATAATAGATCTTTATTTTAAAAATAGCAAGTATTTTGAAAAAAAAGTGCTTCTTTTGAAAAAAGTACTTCCTCACTTTTTACCAAACACATATAAGCACTTAATAACTACTTAATGTATGGTCCTATTTCTTAAAAGAAATACTTTGTAAAAGTAAAATCATATAGGGTATAAGTGGTCCATTGCACACACCTTTGTTTGTAGTTACCACAGATGACAAAAAAAAGATTGAAATATCCAATATCTAAGTAAAAAAAACGTGAAATAATTGCTTAACTAGGACAGAAAAGAAAAGATATATATGGTAGGTTATATATATATGGAGAAGACACAATCACACAATCAGTCCCACACACCAACCAATATTATAAGCTTTTAAAACCCAAAAGCATAAACCCCATCTTTAAACATATGAAAAACTAGCAAAATTCTAAGAGGTTGGGAATTAATATGAGAGAGAATAAACTGAAATGAACAACTGCGTTTAGGCTCAGTTTGGAAAGAGTACAAATACAAATATATAGTGTGCAAAATGTTGTATTTTTTATTATTTTGTATATATTTGTACTGTACATATTTGTATTGTATTCTTCCCAAACTAAGCCTTAGACTGTGTTTGGTTGCAATGCAAATAAGTTTGCACTGATGCAAAACCATAACAGTGCAAATGATTTAAGTGTAAATTCTGACCTACTTTTGTTTCAAATTTTAGCCTATTTTGTTTGATTGTAGTACGAATGAAGTAAATTAAGGCACAAAGCAGAATAAAGTAAAATAAAAAACAAAATTTAACAAGAATTTGCATTGTTTACATTAGCACTCCCATGTATTTGTACTAGTGCAAAGAAATTTGCACTGCAAGCAAACACAGCCTTAGGGCTTAGGCTCAATTTGAAGGGAGTACAAATACAAATATGTACAGTGCAAATACACACAAAGTAATACAAAATATAAGACTTTGCACTCTATATTTATATTTGTACGCTTTCCAAACTGAGCCTTAGAAACATAAAATAGATATTGTATCTCGTTAAATGAAAACATAAATGTCCCTCAAATAATTCTTAAGATTGTGTTTGACTGCAATGAAAATAAAATTGCACTGATACAAAACTATATCATTTATACTCCCATACATTTTTACTATTACAAATAAAATTGCACGGTAATATGAAATTTTCTACACCAACTTCTTCCAAAGCAATAAAAGAAAATTCCTTGGTAAGCAATTATTTTCATGGCTGCTAAAGCAGGTGACTGATACCTACTTACACTCATTTAGATTGGATGAGAAGAAGACAGTCACACAATCAGTCCCACCCCCACACACCAATATGGTCCAAAGCAAAAATTAAAAAAAAAAAAAAAAAGCTTTAGGTTGCCTTCGGATAAGCTTCATGGTTCATGCTTTTACATGTCCAAAAGCACAAAGCCCCAATTTTGGCTTTGGGTCTTTGTGCTTCTGGGCTTAAAAAATGATTTGACTTTATATTGTTATTTTTTCAAGAACAACTGTTATCAAACACCCAAAGTACTTTTTGACTCATTTTTATTTCTCAAAGTCCAAAGCCCAAATGCAATACTATATTACTTGTCCATCCTGTTTGGTTTCACAATTCATTTGTAAGATCATACCCGAAAAATAAACAAAAGAGACAACTAAGCCCAGAACCAGCACTTCTAACCTAATATCATGAGATTAAAATGAAATCTCTTCAAAAATATCTCCTGCGTCACCATCATCCCAATAATGCAACCAACTTTATCACCTACTCTTCTTTTCCATCTCTTCTTAAAATCCTATTCACATAAAGATTTCCAATGCTTCTTCCGGATATTCCTCTCTTTGAATTTAACAACAACCCCACAAACTTCCAAATTTTAATCCTTTTGTCTTTCCCACCACAAATTGTCCATTATTCACATATAGTCATTTCCATTTTCCTCGTTTCTTGATGTATTGACTGTCTGACACGTTGCAAGTTTATTCTAAATCTCTCAAATCTCAATTCAATAAGAATGCAGTGCTGGTCACTTTTTATTAATAAGACCCGTTAATAAATTGACCATTCACGATAAAGGTTAGTGTCATTTGGGTTGCTTTTCATAGACGGTGTTGTGGGGATGGAAATGGAATTGGTAGCTCAGGAATTCCGCTTCTGGTGTTCATGTCAGTTAAATGAGAGGTAAATTTCACAAGTGGAATGGTGTTTAGACCATAGAAGTGGGCTATAAATGGAATTCTATTTCCACGGAATTCAAATGGTACCAATCATTTCTAATTCCACATTATACCAACATTTTCTAGTTGAAGATCTGAATTTTCCTTGGCTCTTTAAGGCCCACGCTTCAGAATCCAGACTCATGGAATTGTTCTCGGTTCCACCCATTTCTGATGATTAGACCCTGATCCAAACACAACCAAGGGATGATTCTAAGGCCTAAGAGGATTAGAAATGGTGAAATCCCTTTGGCGAGTGGATTAGAAATAGTCAAATAGAGAAAAAAAAAACTTTGGGGGGGAGGGGTGGGGGAAGAGGTTTCCCATCCAAAAATGGCTCGATTAGGATAATTACATAACAAGCTTATAAAGCTATGGTTGAACTTAAAGACATAAAGAGAACCACTTGCCTCCTTTTGAAGTCTGGGAGAATTAAAACACATGGACTTGTTGGGCAAAATTGAACTAGCCAGGCACCGGAGCCTAAACTCTAAAAGATGATGGTAGCCCAATGGGCTAGCCCAGTCTGGCCTGTTCTTTATCGGGCTTAAACAATGCTTTAGGCCCACAGTTGCAGGTTCTAAACACCAAGTCTGACTATTTTTTCAGACTGGATTCGAGGTTTTTTCAAATAAGCCAGCCTAATAATATTATATATAATAAAAACATAATATATTATTAATAATATATAATTAAATATTAGGAAAAATTCCACTTTAGTCCCCTGAACTTTGGGGGTAGTGTCAAGTTAGTATCCATACTTTCAAACGTGTCACTGCAGTACCTAAACTTTCAAAAAGTGTCAAGTTGTTCCCTACCATAAACTGACTGTCAGTTATTTGTTGAAAATGTCAAAATTACCATTCAAAAGAAGACACTATTCATTGTCGTCTACCTTGAGACTGGACCAGTTATCTTCAAAGAAAAAGAGAGAAAAACATGAAATATGAGAGGGAAACAATAACTGGAAGCAAAGAAATAACTAGACAAGAATGTGTTTCAGAACCAAAGGTAGAGGACAATGACTTCAATAGTCTAGAATCTCAAACACCTCAACCGTTCAATCTCAAGGTAGAAGACAATGAACAGTGTCTTCTTTTGAAGGGTAGTTTTGACGCTTTCAATAGATAACTGACAATTAGTTAACGGCAGGGACCAACTTGACACTTTTTGAAAATTAAGGTACTACAGTGACATGTTCGAAAGTTCAGGTACTAACTTGACACTAACCCCAAAGTTCAGAGTACTAAAGTAGAATTTTCCCTAAATATTATAATATATCTATCCAGATCGAACTTCGAACTTGCACCCAAGCTTTGGGCATGCATATATAAGGGCTGGGCTCAGGCTCAGTCCTGGTCATTTTCTATTAATAAGCCCAGCCCGTGAACAGCTCCGATGGTTTCTGGACATGTTGCATCAATCACTGAAGTTGTATTAAAATCCACTTGGAAGCAGTTGGATTTGTTTTGTTTGATGTTGTAAATTAGAATATTAGCAATTGGCCTAGCAAGCAGATCTGAGAAGTTACTACATTCAGTTTAATATCCAAAGTGTTGTCCTGCCCTGCTTTTCACCTTAACCACAATCTATATTATTGTCTTGCTTTCAAATGGAATTGTTAGTTCCAGTACATGTTCCTAGGCTCAGTTTGGAAGGGGTATAAATACAAATATATACAGTCAAGCTTTTGCACTCTACATTTTTGTATATATATTCCAAACTGAGCCTTAATAAGATAACAAGCATATTAGATGGGAAATACCATGAATAACAAAAGGCTCCTAAATATCATGCATCATCCAAAAAATGTAATAAAATAAAGACAAGGAAAAGAATTCCATCTCTGATACTTGACACAAACACATTTGTGGTGGTCACAGGCATCGCACATTAGAATCCACAACCACCAGAAAACTCTAAAACATCTACCCGACTGTGTGTTTCCTGGCTTGAAGGGGGAAGTGTTTCCTCTACAACCATCAAGGAGAATTCTCATAAAATAGAACTCAGATTCAGTTCTCACAATACAGTGCTAATACTGTACTCACAGCCACTTGCAATCATGTATTGGGAATACCTTGGTACTTGTATGTTTTTATTTTTGGTGAGATATTTCCAATGCACAGCTGCAATTGGTTGTGAGGACGGTGTGAGCACAATCGTGTGAGGACTGAATCCAGTCACCATAAAATAAGCCCTAAAAGTGTCAAATGGTATTCTAAAAGGAGCAGTTCTGATAAGTTTTTTTCTTTTTGCTGGTAAAGTTTATTGTTCTATTAACAATTCAAAGGTGAGCTAATTTGTTTGTACATCAGAATAGTCTAGAACATGATATCTTTTTGTTTCTCCATATATACAAGCTTTATATGCTAAGAGGTGAGCTAATTTGTTTTCTGTATGAGGGATATACAAATTCTATTGATTGGAAGTGTTGTGTCTTGGCTTGAATGGTACCTCAGTGAAGTTGATCCACCCATGAACGATCAAGAAAATGGTTCTTGAGTTTCTTGACCATTCCTTTAGTATCCAGGCAGACCAGTAAATGATTGCAATTGTGACAAATTGCTAATTCTAGTCTTTGAATTAGAGTTCTATTTTCTACATCATTGCTCCCATTTGCTTTGCATGCTATTCCTTACGCTTCCAAAATTGTTTTTGATTCTAAACTCTTGAGTACATATCCAATCCCTGCATGACCTAATTTTTCATCAAATGAGCCATCTGTGTATAAGGTAAATGAGAGAATAATAGGATTTGACCTTGTGTCAAGGTATTCATTCTCTTCTTTTGTTGTTTCTGAATATTCTTTGAGGATGTTGCAAGCTGATTCAATGATACTCAATGGGTGAATTTTTTTCTTTTGAAAGATCCATTGATTCCTTGTAATAGTATCACCTGGAATTTGGAGAGCATGTAGATTTTCTCCATTTTGGAGAGATGACAAGGTAATGAGTAGAACCATTCTGAAAAGTTTGAGCGTGGCACCAAATTGCTCTAGCTAGAGGGCATTGAAAAAACAAATGATGATACAAAACCAAAGAAATTACGCTTATTAGTCATCATAAATCAGTCTTAATGTGCTTATACATATATACATACATATAAATATGTTTAGAAAAGAAGTCTTTTTGATTTATCAATAAAGGAAAAATAATGAACGGAATTAAGGCATAACAAATAAGTTGTTAATTTTCCTGACTCTTGGTAACTGAATCTGAATGAAATTACTTTTTTATTCAAAAGAGATGTATGCTTTATGGAGCATTAAAGTTGTTCCAAACTAACCACCTTGAATAAAGAAACAAGAATCTCAGATATCTCTTTTGCTTGTGGATGAGAAAGATCACCTACCAGGAACTCATCAACGATGCCATCTACCTCTATCAAACTACAACCAGGTTTTTTCTTTAAACCCTCCTCTGTTATTGAACTTCTTACTCTCTTTGCTTCCATTTCCCAGCCAGCTTCTCTGTAGATATTATATAGAAGCACATATGACCCACAATCAGATACTCTCAAATTAGCTAACTTTTTCCGAACTTTATTCCCAATTTCAACATTCCCATAAACTCTACATGCACTCAGCAAAGCACCCCAAACATTGGCATCCCCTCCTTCATATCCCCCCATCCTCTCCTCAATAAACTTTTCAGCATCCATTAACATCCCTGCTCGAGCCAAAAGATCAACAATACATGCATAATGCTCAAACTGAGGTTCAACTCTATAAACAGTACCCATCTGTTCAAATAATTCAATGCCCTTGTCGACCAACCCTGCATGCGTACACGCAGTAAGAATTGCAACAAATGTCACCTCAGTGGGCTGTGTCCCATGAAGAATCATTTTATCAAAGAGCCCCAGAGATTTCTTAGCATCACCATTCATTGCAACCCCTGAGATGATTGCATTCCACGACTTAACATCCTTGTTTAAAATCCCCTCAAAGACTGATAATGCTGACCCTATGCAGCCACACTTTGAGTACATGTCGACCACGGCTGTGGCCAAGATTGGATTCGACTCAAGATTGTTTCTTCTCACATAGGAGTGCACCCACATTCCTTGAGTCAGTGCTCCAAGATGTGCACACGCAGTGAGGACGCTCACGAGAACTGATTCATTCGGCTTTGTCCCCAAGTCTTGCATCTGCCCGAATAGACGAAGCACCTCTTTGAAGTCACTAACCCGGGAGTACCCTGCCATCATTGCACTCCACGAGATTGCATTCCTCACTGGCATTTCATCAAATAAGGCTCTGGCATTCTTAACATCTCCCGTCTTCCCATATGCATCAACCATTGCTGTCCACAAAATAACATCCCTATTGGGACTCCCATCAAACAATCTGCGCGCCGCTTCCGTATCAAAAACCGAGGAATAAAACTCAATAAGAGAACTAAGGATGAATGGGTCATCGGAAAATCCAAATTTAACAGCATGACCATGAACCAAACGGCCAACCAGCTTCGAAGGAGGGCAGTTGAGGAGCGTACAAGCCTTGATCAATGGTGGGAAAGTGTAGTTATTGGAAGCAAGGCCGTAATTTAACATTTGGAGATAACACAAAATGGCGGAAGCTGGTGAATGTGTTTGAACATGGCCTCTGATCACGGTGTTATACATAAAAGTGTTGCGGTAGCAAAGACTCCGGAAAATTGAACAAGCGTGTCCAAACAGAGCAATATCACCAGAAACGGCGGCAAAAGAGAGGAGGGGAGAAATTGAAAGTGGGTTCTCAGCAAGGTGAGATTTGAGGAGGTGGGCATGGATTTCTTTGAATTGCTTGAGACTTCTGCATTTCTCTAAGAAATGCAAATTCCAGATTTCAACGGTTTTTTGAAACATTAGAAAGTGGAAAATGGCGGGACATTTCTCATAGACCCTGAGAGATCATAGATCAATGATCAAACACTAACACCCAATTAGAGGGTTGGACCGGGGTGAGGCAGGGGAGAAATTAACCCAGAATTTCAGGTTTCAACCTTCAATTATCATACCATCGACATACAGGCAGCAGTTCATTCTAGTCGGGGAAAATTACCAGTCGATGCCTTGTTTTAAGGTTTCTTATGAATTATGCTCCAAAGTTTATAACATGCAGCAGGAGTTCAACCCTTTAATTGGTAAATTACCCACCCTGAGCCAATGCTCTATAGGGATAAGTTGACTGCATTATACCTCAAAATTCTGAATTCAACTGATGATCTCCACCGGTAACACTTATACCCGTCCGTGAATTGGCATCAACTCCGAATCAACACGTGACACTTATCTCAACTGTACGGTGGAATTAAGCCTTCTCGCGGTAGACTGAACAGTAAAACACCCCCAAAAAATAGTTTTCTGTGAACTTTTTTATAATAGCGGTCGCATGTGGGATTATTATAATTTCATAGGATCCACCCACTTACCCACATTTTTATCCGAAAACAAATGAGGCCTAGTATCAACATTTTAGAATGGCCATTAATCCTTACTAAGGTTAAGCGTGTAAGCATATAAAATTTGAATCGAATCAAACAATATTCAAACCAATCAAATCAAATCAAGTAATATTTGAATTAAATTCAAAAAAAAAAAGATGCAGATTAAACTAATGAAAGGTGAAACCACAGGCACGCTGTGATATGGTTAGAAGTGAAAGTCAGGTTGCCCAAGTTGAAGAATTTGAAAGGTGACAAAGTCTCTAGTTGGTTGTAACAGAGATATGGGATTGAGTCTCACCTTCACCTGGGTTGGGGGGTCGAGTCCTGCTACTGCTAGTCACCTGTGTTGGTGGGCTAAGGGTTTGATAGGGGACAACCCCTCTTGTCTAGTCCATTGCCACAAAGAAAAAAAATGAAGAATTTCAATAACATTGGGTTGGGGTTAAGGTTGGGCCATAAAATTTTAAGGGAAAATTTCTGATAAGTATCTTTACTTTGGCTCGAGTGTCAATTTAGTACTCGAACTTTAAAACGTGACAATTTAATAATCGAACTTTCGAAACACAACAATTTAGTACTTGACCTTAGTGGACCGCCAGTTATACATATCACGTGACCTCATGTGTGATTTAAGACATTTGAAAATGTCAAAATTACCCTTAAAAATAAAACACATTATTCATCATCTTCTTTTTCAACAAAATGTGTTCCACATCTTTTCTTCTCATTCGAAATTTGAATCAGTTTCTTCATCAAAAAAATGTGTTCCACATCTTTTATTTTCACTCTCATCAGAGTACCAAAACCTTTGGCGCTCTACGCCATGAATGCGGGAGCCTTTCTCCTCTCATCTGCTCCCGACCTCTCATCCTTGCAGACTCGCAAGAATTCTAGTGTTTGTACGACTTCTCGGAAGACTGCCTACTCTCATTTGAAAACTAAATCCCACGTTCGATTTCTTTCTTTCAAGCATCACCATGGCTTTCGTGTTTCCTGGAGAAACTCCCCTACATTGGAAGGATCTAGGCGGAAAGACATTGGTAGAGTCTTGGCTGATATCAAATTGGAGCCCTATGACGTTGTCAACTCGGCGCCGGAGTCAGTTAAGTTTCCGGATGGTTTCAGCCAGGTTGTTATAGCTGAGGACAGTTTAGAGTCTTTAGACAAGGCGCTTCCTTGGTGGGAGCAGTTTCCCAAGCATTGGGTTATCGTAATTCTATGTTTCTCTGCTTTCCTGCTTTGCAATATGGACAGAGTAAACTTCTCTTTATTCCCTCTACTCGGGTCATGGCTAAGCTGATCTTGAGAGACACGTGGCCGCTCAATCATCACCCATTCATCCCAGCCACGTTGGCATAGCTTGGCCAGTCCGTGGCATACATGGCCTCCGTGACTTAGGCTGAGTTACGCTATTACTATGACCCCCCATCTTATCCTCTCAACCACGCCAACTACACATTACACGAATGAGCATAACTACGGATAAGGAGGGGTAGGGAAGAGAATTATGCCGGGGAATAGGACTCTATCCCAAATACCTCGATGGCCAACCTCATCCCGACAACCCCGGAAGCCTGATCTGATTAGAACACGGACTTTCAGCTATAAAGAGATACTCCATGCTCAAGGTAAGGGATTCCAACTTTTGACACCCATACTGTTATTCTGCTCGAACCAGCATCCCTATAGCTCGACCCGGCCATCCATCACCTCTTACTGACTTGAGCGTCGAAATACCTACCCGGGGATAACTCCTTGGGCCTACGACTTGTCCTTTCTTGATCGCAGGTCTTGAAGCGCGGCCTCGTCCCTGTAGCTCGGCACCACCTTGTTGGCAAGGACTATCTAGTTGCTCTCCTCAGTTCATGCACCACCTCGGATTGAGCAGCATCACCCTCCATTACTCTGATTGTGAGTATTAAGACTATTTTTCAATTGTATAGAAATGAACATTTTTTTTAAGCAATAGAAAATTTTTCATTAACTAAGAAGGTCACCAAACCGCTCAAAACAGAAGCAGTTGGCTTGTAAGTCTAACTACAACAGCTTCCTTCACTGAAGCCCACAAGAAAATAAAAAACATAAAGCTTTTATAAATTATAGCTAGATCTAGGCATCCCCAATCCAAACAAACTCTCCCTACCCATTTCTTGCCAATTCACCTACTTGAAAGTGTCAAGGTAGGAGTGGAAGCTCCACTCTGTTGATGGAAAAGAAGCTGACTCACCCATGATCTACACGAGAGAATTTTAAGGGAATTCCATTGCACTTGCTCTCTAGTTCTTCAATCTCATTTCTTGATGGTGGATGAGCCCTAGTTACATAGAGCATAGAACTTGGATCACTAGGAGATGATTTTCTGAACTTGGATCACTAATTGCAAATTTTTAAGTTGGTTGATGAAGGAAAAATTGTTCACCAATTCACTGTCTGAGACTGCACTGGTTTTTGTTGCTCCTTGAAGAGCAGAATTACAACCATTATTACTCTTCATGGTCCAAGGGACACCATACCGACCAACAATGTACCCAAGGGACTTTAGGTGTCTGTAAACCCTAAAAGTCTCCCAACAACACCCACTCTTTCCTTCTGCAACCTTCTCATATAAATCTTTCAAGAAAAGTGTTGTATCACCAACATCCAACAGATGAAGTGCCCCTATTTCAGCCAAAAACAAGGTTTCTTTAATTGTGCAGTAGAGCTTTCCTCTTGGAACTATTCCTATTGTTATCCACATTTTGGCATTCTTTTCAATAACCTTAGCCATTCCCATTTCTGCATTCCAGCGAGCCTTAGATGTATCTTTCCTGAATTGCAATTTGGGGATAGAACCAGATGTATATTGAAGTTCTTCATCATTCAACTCTTCTGATGTAACTTCCAGATCAGACATTCCATCAGATGAACTTGTTAGATCTTCAATCTCCACTATGCCAGTTATTGGTCGTATTTGCTTTGTTTCGAGGACTGATAACCGTCAGTGTGAGTTGCAAAGGATTCTTCGATTAGAGTTATTGTCGTTGTTCCACAATCATGGACACTGGTGTGTGGTGTGGTGAGTGGCCGGTGGGGTGTTTCGGGTTAGGGCTCAAAGGAGAGAGTGGGGAGCATTCTTCCATTTTTTTGGTTCTGAGAGGTTAAGTTATATGCATTACTCAAATTGGCTAAGGGGTATTTAGATCTTTTTGTCTTCTAATTGACGGTGTGTTAACGCCGAATAATAAATTGTTGCAAAATGAAAGGTTCATTGTCACATTTTAAAGTTTTGATACTAAATTGGCATTCGAGCCAAAGTACAGGATAACTATCAAGAATTTTCCCAAAATTTAACAGAACTCCCGACCCAATCCAATGTGTTGGAGACAGTGCGCCCTGCTCTGTCTCGCTGCTCAGTCCCCACTAAACAATACAGGCAATAAACTAGGCCAACCTACATCTCTCCTATTCCTATTCTGTAATTCTCTTGGTTGTCCATGTCGCCTATGGATGGGGCAGCTGCATGGGCACAAGGGATCAATCAGACGGAGACCTGAGCGAGTGAGCGGGGAGCGGCTGAGCCTCATTCGCCAGCCTTTCGGGTACGATCCTTCGTACTTGTGCCCGGCTCTGCAACGCGCCAAGGTCGCGAGGACCGAGTTTTACCTTATGGCTAGCCGGGTTGAGAGTTTTTATTGGTGGCCCAGCTTAAGCCCATGTGAAACCCTAATTTATAGAACCGTGAGTCCATGGATTAGGCCCTACCAGTCGATGATGGATTTATGGCTAGAGAATCCAATGCACATGTGCTTGCCACTGTACAACCCAATAATGAACAAGAAGATAAATTGTCTCTTTCGCTAACTTCTTAAAGATAGGACGGAGATGGAATTGACACACTTTCAACTCGTATACTTTATACTTAATTTCTTCTCCGCAGGCTTTTCACCTTTTTTCCCACTTTGGGTTGGGTTTGGGTCTTTGGGATTGAGGGAATCAGGGAAAATTGGGAAATATGATTGAAGGGAGAGGATGGATTCGATCCCAGGTTGGTTGGAATTATATTTTCTGACTTTGCCACCTGAACCAGCTGCCATCTCCCACTGATTCGATTCAATTTTTATATACTTACAATTTATATTATATCTACTAATAAAGTTGATTTTAATGGTCTAAATTTCATATAATTAACTTTGTGCATAAAAAATATTAAAGTCGTTTTAATTCATATTATTAATAATATATAATATTTTTCTTTAATTTATTTATACTATTCAATATCCGATTACAATCTGAATTTGATTTGAATTTGATGTAGCACAATCCGGTCACTCCTAACTGGCGCTCGCGTAGGTCATGAGATGTACCTGAAACGAGAGGAAGGAGGAAGAGAGAACGAAGGCAAGCACATGTGCATTATAGTTGAATTTCGTTGCTCCCAGCCCTCTGGCTTCTAACAGGGCAGGTATAACTACCATTGTCAATCTGCCACAGCCACTACAAGTAGGGCTGAGGCGGCACGCACGGGGCCATCATGCAGGGTATGTATCTGTCAGGTGTGGAACGCCTTCCTAAAGGTGGTAGGCATGGCGAGGGGACACGCCTGCAATTCACAGGTTTGTGAGGTACGACAGTCGGGCAAAAAGCCATCCTATGGTATATCGAACTGCTCTCCTGCGAACTGCCCTGAGCTGGGCTGTCCCTTAAGTGACGGGCTGCTTGCAGCCAGTTATGCCGAGCTAGCCGACCCAAGGTCTTTGTGCCTCGGGGTGTCCAGAGAAGAATCGGTGTGTTCTTGCTTGGGAGTGGCCTGAGGTCCATTAGGAGGAGCTCGGGTCTCAAAAGGGGTCAGGGTGCCCCGAACTCCCCCGAAGTCCCTTGGCCCTGGGGAGGAGGTGCGGGCGAGGAGGCTTTCGACGAGTAGTTTACCCGCCGAGTTGTCATGCCAAGCTCGGTGGGACTTCCCCACCGAGCCGTGCTCTTGTCCGTTGTGCTGTCATGCTGAGTCACTGTTTGAGCTAGGCCACGCTTACGTGCACCTGAGCTACGAGGTCGGGCCAAATCACCCTCCATCAATTGCCCCCCACTCCCTGCGCTAGCGGTGGTGACCCAGCGCGGGGAGGCAATGAGGCGCCGGGTGGATTTGGCATTGGTGTTTGTGTTGCGTCATCGCGCATTCCGTCCAGATGTACCGGTCTAGCGCCTGGCTGGACCGAAAAGAGATTTGGGTCACGTCTGGGTTACGTGCGGACTTCATGCGACTTGGACTTCACGAACGTCAAAAACACGCCAAATCATTTTCGCCTCGAAGAACCCATGGTTGTGGCTATAAATAGGGGGTCCCTTGGCCATTTTCTTCACCACAAAGCCTTCATCGTTAGCGCTTGAGCTCACGCTAGGGGTTTCTTAGCTTGGGTCTTCCAGTTCATCCTGTTCTTCCAGTCCGGTTGCGTTTCTTTGGTGAGTCCTCCCGAGCTTCCTTTTCCCTTCTAGTTCGCTTCTTTCTGTTAGCCCGGTATGTCGTCTAGTGTAGACGATCTCATCGACGAGCCCGAGGTAGGTACCTCGGCTCGAGATGTCCCCTCTACTACCCAACCATTCGAAATACGGGTGGCTTCGGGTCACCTGGCGTCTACCTCCCACCGAGGTCGAGAACCAGATCAGTTTGGGCCTTCCATAATGACCTCGGAGAGGCTTCAGGACCTCATACAGAGGTTCCGCCTCCCTAGCGAGTACTCGTATAGTCTTCCCACCGGCAACTTCCCATGGGAGCACGGTCCCAACGAGATCGTGATCTTCAAGGAGCAACTGATAGCTGGGCTCAGACTCCCACTTCACCCTTTAATCATTGAGGTGTTGGTACACTTTAACATTACCTTGGACCAACTCCACCCGAACTCCATACGAAATATGGTGGGGTCCATTTCTCTTTGTTTTGACCTCTCCCTTTCCATAGATTTAGACGTGCGCTTCAGGCGCTCTCCCCAAGCATAGGCGATCTTACTACCTGTCCCCCCACCCAGGTTTTAAACTCATGCACAAGCTCCCGAGCAAAGTCCCAGCTTGGAAGCGGGACTACTTCGTAGTCCGGAGCAGCACGGAGTAGCCCTTCCCCACCGATTGAAGGATAGCCATTCAAGACCCTGGTGTCATCCTGGACGGGAAGACCAAGAAGGAGCTCCAGTCACTGGCTAAGCTCGGGTTGCATTATAAAGACTTCACCTCTGAGGAGAAGCTCGTCCGAGCGGGCTTGATTCCGGGTAGGTTTTTCCCACTTCGACTTTTCCGCTCATATATTTGCTTCAAGTTACTAATGCCGTATTTCGCCGCAGGTCCTATGGAGGCAGAGAAGATACACAACCAAAGACTCTCCCACCAGATGAAGAGGAAGAAACGCGTGGTAAAGAAGGTGCGTGTTGAGTCCCCGCCAGCTCCAGCCGAGCCTCGACTTCCACAGACCTCTGCCTCGGGGCCCGAGGTGGCAGCCGTGCCCATCGTAGACTTGGAAGAGGAGGTTGTGCCCAAGGGGCCCGAGGTGACGGCAGAACCTACCGTTAAGCCCGCCGAGGCCGCTGCTAAGCCTACCCGACTTGCTAGGGAAAGTGCTCATCCTGCTGCCGCCGAGACCTCCGAGAGCTCCACTCATTATGTGGAGATGACGGCTTCTAGCTCGGAGGGTCAGGGGAGCCAATCCGTCCTGAACCCCAAGTGCAGCCTGAAGAAGAGTACCCTTGCTTCATACCCAGGGGAGGTCAGCGAGTGGGCCAAACTCACTCCTGGTCAGCTAGGCGCCCAAGCTGCCACTCATACCATAGTGGTGAGTTTCTCTTCTTTTTTCTCTTTTTCCTTCTCTCTTTCTTTTTTTTTTTTTTTGACAGGTTTCCCTTTCGCAGGTGAACACCGCCATTCGCTCCTTGACCCTCTAATCAGATCGGCACCTGAGGCAGGCTCTGGACGCCGAGGAGTCATCTTGCACAGCCCATACTGAGTTGAGGACAGCTCGTTGTCAGGTTCACCGCCTGGAGAGTGATGCCTTGGCTCAAAAGATCTTCACCGAGATGTTAATGGCAAAGAAGGGGGAGATGGCCCGAGACAAGGACAAGTTGAGGACCGAGATGAACAACCTTAAGATCAGTCAGGAGGCCTTAGAGCTCGAGGTGAGCAGCATCAAGGCTGAGCGGGATGCCTTGAAGCTCGAGGTGCAAGGCCTCAAGGAGGCAAAGGGGAAGCTGGAGAATGAAGTGGGGTACCTCCAGGAGGACATAAAGGAGAAGACTGCAATATTTGAAGGTGCTCTTGAGGAGGCCAAGACCCAAGCCATCATTGACTACGTCAAGTCTTTGAGATTCGACGATATGATGACGGAGGCCTACCGTAAGGGCTTCAAGCTCAGTCGGTGGCTGATTAGGCACCTCTACCCCAAGCTAGACACGAGCGCCATCACAACTTCGCGAATCACTTACGACATTGTGCGTCAGTCAAAAGATGACCCCGATTCCAAGGATGAAGTTCCCGAAGATGGAGCAGAGGACGCCAGTCCAGATACTATCCCCAAGGGGGTCTCTGATATAGGCGGCGGGTCCCCGAAGTAGTTTGTAACTTAATTTTTTTTTTGAACTGTGAATGTACCATCCTGAGCCTTCAAGCTCGAGTAAAAACTCTTGTACCTGAAATCTCTTTTTAATGAAATATAGTTTCTCTCAAGTATCTCTGAGTGCAAAAATACTTCTAAGTATGAGCGGACTCCAAGCTCGTCAATTTAAT
Organism: Nelumbo lutea; assembly: GCF_056320005.1. Classification (NCBI taxonomy): domain Eukaryota; kingdom Viridiplantae; phylum Streptophyta; class Magnoliopsida; order Proteales; family Nelumbonaceae; genus Nelumbo; species Nelumbo lutea. The sequence continues at coordinate 14,756,465 of NC_142691.1, forward strand.
GTATGGGTTACCCGAGCTGTCAAGCTACCGAGTTGGTGGTAAGGGTGACTGAGTGAAGTTGTGTTACTTTGGGTTGCACGGGTTACCGAGCTGAGTGAGAGCAACAAGGGTATAGACAACGTAAGGTTCACACCCGAGCTGTCTTTTCCTTGAGGGTTAGAGATAACCAGGTTTTTGTCAGTTTGCTATGCCGAAGTGGCAGTTGGGGTTTTCTTGTGGCCCTTAGGCTTAAGAAGGGACCCGTAGTCTGTTCTTAGGTTTCACCCAGGACAAAGTGGCAACTGGGGTCTTCTTGTGGCCCTTAGACTTAGGGAGGGACCCGTAGTCCACTCCTAGATTTCACCCAGGCCGAAGTGGCGGCCAGGCCTTATGTGTCGAGGTCATGTTAGCTCGATATTCTGGCCCTTAAGCTTGGGGAGTGGCTCGTGGCCTACTCGATTCTTATAAATAATATTGTCTTAGGTTGACAATATTCCATGCTCGAGGTATTTGTTTCCCTTTGAGGGTCTCGAGTTCATATGTTCCTTCCCCGAGAACTCGTTTCACTTGGTAAGGACCTTCCTAGTTGGACCTGAGCTTACTAGTGCCGGGCTCAGGTACCATAACTTTACGAAGGACCAGGTCACCAATGCGGAGGTTCCGCTTCTTGACCCTGGCGTTATAGTACCGGGCTACTCTCTACTAGTAGGTTGCGGTCCTAATGTACGCGAGGTCCCTTACTTCGTCGAGTAGATCGAGGTTGGTGCGTAGCTCATCTTCATTTGTCTGATCACTATATTCTTCTAGTCGTAGCGTAGGTACTTCGATCTCTACGGGGATCACTGCTTCGGTACCGTAGGTGAGATTGAAGGGTGTCTCTCCCGTGGCGGTCTTCTGCATGGTTTGGTAGGCCCATAGGACACTGGGTAGTTCATCTGCCCACAATCCTTTAGCTCGGTCCAACCGTGCCTTTAGTCCACGGAGGATGGCTCTGTTCATTACTTCTGCCTGACCGTTTGCTTGAGGGTGCGCGATTGAAGTAAAGTTCTGTTGGATCCCCATGTCTTGGCACCAATATTGAAATTTGATGTCCTCGAACTGTTTGCCATTGTCAAAAATCAATACCCGAGGTAGTTCGAAGCGGCATACGATGTTCTTCCAAAAGAAGTTTTGGACATTTCGGGTTGTGATCGTCATGAGGGGCTCGACTTCTACCCACTTGGTAAAATAGTCCACCGCCACTAATAAGAACTTTCTGCCACCCGTTGCTGGCAGGAATGGCCCGAGTAGATCGATGCCCCACTACGCAAAGGGCCAGGGGTTGGTGAGATACTTGAGGTCGGCAGCGGGTTGGTGGTGAATATTGGCATGCCTCTAGCATTTGTCACATTTTCTAACGAGCTCAATAGCGTTTGCCTTCATTGTTGGCCAATAGTACCCTTGTCGAAGTGCCTTTTGGGCGAGGGCCCTGCCCCCCAAGTGCCCACCGCACAGACCCTCATGGATGTTGTGTAGTACGAGCTTGGCTTCAGTAGGTCACAAGTAGCGCAAGTAGGGGAGCGTGTAAGATCTCCGATATAGTTGTTCGTCTATCATGACATATTTGGCTACCTGGCGCTACACCCTTCTGGCTGCATTGCGGTTTGCAAGGAGGGTCCCGTGTAGTAAGAAGCTCGCGAGCGGATCAATCTAGCTCGGCTTTGCCTGAACGACGGGAGCGACCTCCTCTACCCTCCTGAGAATGCTAGGCCGAGACATGTCCTCTATGTATACAGTTCTCATGGTGATGTCGTTGGTGCTGGCTAACTTGGATAGGGCATCGGCCTCAGCGTTCTCTGACCTAGGGATTTGTCTGATAAAGTGTGATTGGAAGTTGAGCAGGGCCTTTCTGACTTTGGCTAAGTAGGCGATCATGGTTGGCTCGCAAACTTCGTACTCGCCGGTGACCTGGTTGACCACAAGCTGGGAGTCGCTGCAGATAACGATGTGCTTGGCTTTTACTTCTCTGGCTAGAGCTAGTCCAGCTATCAATGCCTCGTATTCTGCTTCATTGTTGGATGCCTCAAACTCGAAGCGTAGCATGTACTCCAGTTTTATGCCGCTTGGGCCATGCAAAACTATTCCGGCACCGCTGCCTTGTTGGTTCGAGGAGCCATCTACGTGAAGGATCCAGGGCTCCTCATCCCAGCTCGCGGTTGGTCGGGCTAGGAAAGGTGCCACACTGGCTACTACTTCACGGGGTTCAGACTCGACCGATTTGGGAGCTTCGAGCTCACCCGAGGTGGGAGCCTCACACTCAATCGGACTGGGAGCTTCGGAACTGAACGTGCATTCGGCTATGAAATCTGCTAAGGCTTAGGCCTTAATGGCAATTTGCAGCTTGTACTAGAGGTCGTACTCGCTGAACTCAATGGTCCACTTTGTCAACCGACCAGAGACCTCAGGCTTAAGCAAGACTTGCCTTAGAGGTTTGTTGGTAAGGGCGATAACAGTATGAGCTTGGAAGTACGGGCGGAGCTTCCGAACTGAAATTAACAATGCGTATGCTAGCTTCTCCATCTCCGGGTATCTCGTTTCTGCTCCCTGCAATACTTTACTAAAATAGTAGATGGGTCGTTGGACCCGATCTACTTCCTTTATTAGTACCAAACTGACCACTCTGTCGCTCACCGAGAGGTACTGTTCTAAAACGCCACCCTCCTCGGGCTGGGTTAAGATCAGCACACTAGCGAGGTAATTCTTAAGCTCGTCAAACGCGAGCTGACATTCTTGGGTCCACTCGAACCCTTTGCTCTTGATTGCCTTAAAGAACGGCAGACAGCAGTCCACCAATTTGGACATGAAGCGGCTCAGGTCAGCTATGCGGCCATTCAACCTCTGAACCTCCTTCAACTTACGGGGTGATCTCATGTCTAAGATGGCGTTAACCTTATCCGGGTTGGCTTCAATGCCGCGCCGGTTAACGATGTGTCCCAGGAATTTACCTAAGGTCACACCGAATACACACTTGTTCGGATTTAGTCTCATATTAAACTTACACAAAATTTTAAAAACAGAATGCAAGTCTTGTATTAATTCATGTGAGAATTGAGTTTTGACGACCAAGTCGTCTACATAGCATTCTACTTTTCTGCCGATTAACGGTGCAAACAATTTATTTACAAGTTTCTGAAAGGTTGCCCTTGCATTTTTCAACCCGAAGGGCATAACCTTGTAATAGTAGAGGCCGAACTTTGTAATGAAGGCAGTCTTTTCTTCATCTGTCGGGTCCATCTTGATCTGGTTATAGCCCGAATAGACATCCAAGAAACTTAGCAACTCATGCCCTAAGGTCGCGTCCACCAGATGGTCGATTCGGGGGACCGGTTCAGATTGGTGTAGTCGACGCACATGCGCCACTTGCCGTTGGCCATCTTTACCAGGACGGGGCTGGCTACCCAGCTCGGGTAGTGGACTTCTCTTATAAAGTCCACTACGAGGAGCTTATCTACTTCCTCGTCGACCGCATTCCACCGTTTCGGGGCTAGGTTGTGTTTCTTCTGTCTAACGGGCCTAACTACAAGATCAGTGTTCAGTTTGTGAGTTATGATTTCAGGGTCTATACCAGGCATTTCTGCCATGGACCATGCAAAAATAGCTAAATTTTGAAGTAAAAAACTTACCAGTTCGGATCGTAGGGGCTCTGGGAAGGAAGCGCTGGTTTGAAGCGTCCAAGTTGGGTCTGCTGTTGAGGTCGGGATCGCGACTGTTTCTTCTGTGGGCGCGGCTCGCTCTTCGCCTTGCTCCGTGGGTCATTCCAGTTCGAGGTCATCGGCCACCTTGGTTTTCCCCTTTAGGGCGGCAACGTAACACTTGCGGGACTCGAGCTGGTCGCCCCACGCAACTCCCACACCGAAATCTGTTGGGAACTTCATAGTCAAGTGGTAAGTGGAGACCACCGCCTGTAAGACATGAGTGATTAGTCGACCTATTATGGCATTGTAGGGAGAGGGGGTCGCTACCAGCAGGAAGTTGTGTTCGAATCTGACCACACAAGGCCATGTGTCGATTTCTACAGGTACTGTTATTTTCCTAAGGGGCAGACTTCCTCTCCGCTGAAGCCCACTAAAGGGGTGTCCGTAAGCCTCATATCGCTTCTCTGCAACTGAAGCTGGTCAACCGCAGCTTTGAAGAGGATGTCGGCTGAGCTGCCTGAGTCCACGAGTACGTGCCTGACCTCGAAGTCATTGATCCTTAGCTTTATCACGAGTGCGTCATCATGGGGGTAGTGGACCCCTCACGCATCGTCTTCTGTGAAGAAAATTGGATCTCCCGTCTTCGGCCGCTTTTGGGGGTTCTGCTCTTCCCGGGCGGCCTCACGAACTGACGTCTGAGCTGCTGCTGAGGTGCAACCCGCAACGGTCGAACCTCCCACTATCATGTGGATGGTCCCCCGATCTGGCCTCTCCTCCGGAGGCTGCCTCTGCGATTGTTTGGCCGGCCTACTGCTGGACTCTGAAGCGTCTCTACCGTGCTCCCCTTGCCGACCTGTTCTATTACTATTATTATTATTATTATTATTATTATTATTATTATTATTATTATTATTATTATTATTATTATTATTATTATTTTGTACAAAGTTTTCCAAATATCCGTAACGGATGAACTTCTCTATCTCGTCGCGGAGGTTTTTACAACTCTCGGTATTATGACCGTGGTCTTTGTGAAAACTACAATACAAACTCTTATTTATTTCATTGGGATTCCCCCTCAGACGGGGTGGCCACTTCACATATAGGGCATCCTTGATCGCCATTAGGATTTCGGCCTGCTTCGCGTTCAGTGGGGTGTAATCAGCTCGGTCTGGTGCAGGAGCTCGAAACAATTGACTAGGCTTCGCACCCCAAACTATTTCCTTTTTTCTTTGGGTGTCCCCTTGACTAGAAGGTTCTTCTCTTTTTCTTTTTTCGGGTGCGCCCTCACCCTTCTGGTTGATCTCCTCTTCGGTGGCTATGAACTTATCCGCAAGTTTTAGAAACTTGGTTATGGTCGCGGGTTGGTTGACGACCATGTGCCACTTGAACACTTTGTGCTTCGTGCCCTTCTTGGCCGCCGCAAGGCATACGGCGGGATCCAGGCGTGGTATCTGCATACAAGTGTCGTTAAACCGCTTGATATAACTTCTGATGGATTCTCCCTCCCTTTGTGCTATGTTGAAGATGCTTTCTTCAGTTCGCGGGCACCACTTGCTGGTGACAAAGTGCAATGTGAAGGCTTGTGCGAACTGCGTCCGACTTCTTATTGACCTGGGCGCCAAGTTCCGGTACCACATGTGGGCTGCTCCCCTGAACGTAGTGGAGAAGGCCATGCACATACATGACTCCCTGGCTCGTGCTAGGTGCATTTGTGACTGAAAGGTGTCTACATGCTTATTCGGGTCGAACGACCCATCGTACTTATCAAGAGGGGGGAGCTTGAAATCCTTGGGCATCGGGACTGCCAAGAGTTCGGAAGACATGGGACGGAACTGAGAGAAGGGGAGTTTTGGCTTCGGCCGAGCCTACCTCTTCTTTGCCCATGGGCTCGGGCAAATCGCGGGTGACAGATCGGCGAGCTCGGCGGTGATGTCTCTGCTTCTTGATGGGCTCGACGTTTGTGCTGCTCACCTCTGCGCTATCCAGAATGGTCTGCACTGGGAGTAGCCCGATCCACTGGTGATGGCTACGGACAGAGGGATCCTGCTTGGACTCTGTTGCAAGGATCTCGAACCGGTTTTCAAGGATCAGGGCTCCAAACTTCGACTGTCGAGGCGACTTAGATCTGCCGAGTCGGGGTCCTCCCGACCTGTCCGCCCGTAGAGAGATCGGGATAGTCGGTCTCTCCCGTCTGCCGTGGGGGAGGCCTGGTTTTTTGGGGATTTGGGGGGGCCTCTCCTCTGTCGAAGTGCTCGCTCTGGCAGCGAGATTTGGCTTGCTGCGAAGCTAGGCACTGAGGTGAGAGCTGAGGCTGTTGAAACTGAGGTTGGGGCAGCTAAGGGAACTGCTGTTGATACTAGTACTGGGAGACCTAGTGCATCATGTGTTGTTGATAGAGCTGGTGCTATTGGAACTATTGCATTTGGGCCTACATGGCCCTCATGCACTACAGTAGGTCATCCAGTTGGTTCGGGCTAGCCGCCGGGGGCACGATCGAAGGTTCGGTGAATGTTGTTTCGACTGTAGCAGGAAGTGGGTTAATGACAGGTGCTATTGTGAGAGGCACGTTCAAGCTGGGGATTTCATCCGCTGAGAGGGGGACGGTGAACTGTCCAATACAGACAGTAGGAAGCTGGGGTTGTTCTCTGTAGTTATCTATCTCTGTGCTTCGTCCGACGTTGCTAGAGGAAGCCATGAGCGTTGGATTGTTTCAAGGAAGAAGAAGGAACTGAAAAAGTTTAGAGAGAAAGGCTTTTTTGAAGCGTTTCCCATAGACGGCGCCAAATGATGTAGCACAATCCGGTCACTCCTAACTGGCACTCGCGTGGCTCTTGAGATGTACTTGAAACGAGAGGAAGGAGGAAGAACTCCCGAGGGTTTCCCGGCGGGAACGCTCCGATGCTTAAGTTAGTATTGCGTACAGGAAGCAAAGAGAGAACAAAGGCTAAGAGTGTAGGTTGCGCTAGTGATTTTTTTTTTTATACCTTGTTCCTTGTGGGTAAGTTCCTTATAGCTGAATTCCGTTGCTCCCAGCCCTCTGGCTTCTAACAAGGCAGGTATAACCGCCACTGTCAGTCTGTCACAGCCACTACAGGCAGGGCTAAGGTGGTACGCGCGGGGCCGTCGTGCAGGGTACGTATCTGTCAGGTGTGGAACGCCTTCCTAAAGGTGGCAGGCACGGCGAGGGGACACGCTTGCAATTCGCAGGTTTGTTAGGTACGACGGTCGGGCAGGAAGCCATCCTTTGGTATACCGAGCTGCTCTCCTGCGAATTTCCCTGAGCTGGGTTGTCCCTTAAGTGACGGGCTGCTTGCAGTCGGTTATACCAAGCTAGCCGACCCGAGGTCTTTGTGCCTCGGGGCGTCCAGAGAAGAATCGGTGCATTCTTGCTTGGGAGTGGCCCGAGGTCCATTGGGAGGAGCTCGGGTCTCAAAAGGGGTCAGGGTGCCCCGAAGTCCCTTGACCCCGAGGAGGAGGTGCGGGCGAGGCGGCTTTCGATGAGTAGTTTACCCGCCGAGTTGTCATGCCGAGCTTGGTGGGACTTCCCCACCGAGGTGTGCTCTTGTCCGTTGTGCTATCATGCTGAGTCACTATTTGAGCTAGGTCACTCCTACGTGTACCTGAGCTATAAGGTCGGGCCAAATCACCCTCCATTAGAATTTAATATAAATCTGATTCAGTTTCGTATATAAGTGAACCCAATTTAGATCTTCCTATATTCAATTATTTTACAATACCAAGAAAATTTTCCAATTATTTTAATACACTAAAAGGGAAGAAAGGCTTCCTAAGTAGGGGAACAGCAAAGTGAATACTCAATTTGAAGATTTTATATTATATTGGGCCTGAGCTTTTGGGGTGGATCCGTTCAAATTTTAACAAAATCGTTTCATTTATTTGAGTATTGGTTCAGGAAATGTCTTTTTTTAGGGGCTAAGCACCTGGAATAGCCCTTAAATCTCCCCACCCACGATGGTACCAATAGCACCACCAGAGTTGGTATGTTAGGCTCCATTTGGAAAGAGTATAAATACAAATACGTTGATTGCAATTTGGTCCATGCAATTATAAAGTTGGTTTAATTTTGCATTTATAAATATATTTTCTAGTCAAACAATTTTAGTCATAATTGGTACAAATCTTAATATTTAAATATACATTTTTGACATTTTTTTGGTTTTTAATGTAATTGTAAGTGTGGTGGTGAGGCTAGGGCAAATACGTTGATCACTATATACCTAGAACAACACATTAATAATTCAATATCTACATAAATACATTCTTATTAATAATTCAATATCTACCCGATTCACTGAAATATTGAAAAGTCAACCAATTGATAGAGCGATCAATGGATCGGATCTACCCGGTATGATCGAGCCGATTATACCAATTCTGGTTTTCGTGGTTTGTGTTAATAATTGGGTCGGGAGCGGTTGTCGCTGTTCGCAATCGATTAACCCGACCCAGAAAACAAATCCTCACTGCATTGTGCATGCATCATTATGGATGAGCAGCATAAATCAATCGTCAATCCGCATATTGCGGTGCCTCATTACTTTGGTCACAACGATTCCCCTTTTAAGTTTTTTTTCTGTAACTGGGGCCCGCTTTTGAGACCACAGAAGGGACCCATTGACCATTGAAGCAATTATTACAATCTAGCGGTTGACAATGAAAGTCTCACAAGAGTCGTATTCCATTAAATCCTTAACCCTTATCACACCCCCACAGACTTTTAATGATCAGCATCACGCCACCACACTGAAACTGCTCCTCACCGAACTATAATAATGCAACTCCGCCACTACATGCTTACGTCACATAAAGCAGCTCACACTTTTCTTGTTGTCCAATCAACTTTGGTACAACCTTTACAGTATGCTGAATTACTGATAACCTCTCTCTCTCTCTCTCTCTCTCTCTCTTTACAGACAATCCACCCAATTCGCCATTGCCGTACCCAGTAAAGTTCTTGGGTGTCTCAGTGTTCAAGTTCGGCTCTTTCACTAAGCCCACCATTATCAGACCTCCTCGGCCCGCATTGGTGGGCACCTTCACCCACTGTACATACACAGACAACCTCAGTATCCTCATCTCCCTTTCCGAATTCTGTACTCTCTGAAATCTCTCTTTACGTCGCCTGTACATCCATGTCGACCGGTTAAAGTAGCGACTTCCTACGTATTTCTCTGTATCTGGGCGAAATATTAGAGGAATGACTTGAACGCATCGGTTCTGTCTGAAGTCTCAGCTGCTTTACTTTACATGGAGACTAATAAGCAACAGAAGAAGATGAAATGGTTTCTCTCATTGGTGTTCTCTCTTTTGTTGTCATCTGTTCTAATCTTGGTTTCTCTCTCTTCCTCTTTTGGTGTCTTACCGGTTTATAGAACCTCGGCCGACAATCCACAGCCGGTTTTCGTCGAATCGAAACTGAGAATCCCTTCCACGTCTACGAACCCGATTCCCCGACTCGCTTACCTGATCTCTGGATCTATTGGCGATGGAGAGAGTTTGAAGAGGACTCTAAGAGCTCTTTACCACCCTCTCAATCAGTATGTTGTCCACTTGGACCTTGAAGCATCAGCGGCCGAGCGGCTGGACCTGGCCAATTTTGTTCGAGATGACCCTGTTTATGCCAAGGTGGGCAATGTCCGTGTCGTGGTGCGGGCAAATTTGGTTACTTACAGAGGACCGACGATGGTTACTAACACACTTCACGCCGCGGCAATCTTGCTCAAGGAGGGAGGAGAGTGGGATTGGTTTATTAATCTCAGCGCCTCGGATTATCCTTTGGTGACTCAAGATGGTAAAGAATTTAAATTGAAATTGTTCTTAATTCGTGTTTTGGATTTCTGGGTCTTTCCTGTTTTTTGATGAGAACTGGGGTAGTCGTTTTCTGATTGTCTGCACATGGTCCTTTCCCATTTAAGAAATGGGTTTCTGTTTTTCTTTATCTGTTTGTTTTTGGAATGGTGTTTTTGGCATTTTTTGGGCCTCCTGATGAGAATTGGGAACTGATTTTTCTTGGTTGCTTCCCTTTACCGATTTTGTTAACGTTTTTCAATATTACTAATTTTGGCTGAAGACTGAAGTATCCATTTCTTCAGCGAAAATTGAATCGAATTTTTTTATTACCCATTTCTTTGATGCTTTTGGTCTGCTTTTTCTTCACTTTTTAGTCCCCCGTGAAGAGAAATAAACATCAAAATTTGCCCTCTTCTCAACTTTCTAAAACCTATTCAGTTGTTAATAGCGTGTATCTGACCAACAACCCTTTTTCCCTTCTCTTTTTGGCTGAAACAGATTTACTTCATACTCTATCTACCATTCCGAGGCACCTTAATTTCATTGAGCACACAAGCGACATTGGATGGAAGGAGTATGTCTCTCCTCTGTTTCCTTGTCATCCCCTTTTTGGAAGAAAGCGCACGAATTTTTCTGTTAAACTATAAAACTAGAACTCTGCATTCTGAGGTGCTGTGTTGATCAACTTGTAGGTATCAGAGAGCCAAGCCCGTGATCATAGATCCTGGGCTTTATAGCTTGCAAAAATCTGATGTCTTCTGGGTTACAGAAAAAAGGAGTGTACCTACAGCTTTTAGACTGTTTACAGGTGATATTTTTTTTCTCATTTTTATTCCATTAGAATTTTGATCAACTGCGTATGCTTCTTTACTAGCTCCAGTAATTGTTATAATCAGGAACCCAAAATCTCTTGTTCAGTAGGATTAGAGATGAACTGATTGTTCTACAATGCTACAAAAATAAGAGCTTCTTACTCTGGGGGCAAAATCCATACCAACCTGATTTTGAATTTCTGCTGTCACAAAGGATGATAATATTTATTCACGAAGTAGATAGTTTGTATCCGTGATCTTAATTTTCTTTGCAAATGAGGGTGGAGATTTATGATCATCCTGATAAAGGTGGAGGTGTGCCTACATTCATTTAACATCTCATAAATGCTTTACCCCTTCCAGAAAATAGCATCAGGACAGTAATTATCTCATCCTGGGTGAAAGTTCACGCTTTCAATAATTCTAAGGCCGTAAACGGTAGTAGGTAAGCTTGTTCTATAAAATCTCTGTATGCATAAACCACAGTAACAGGCTCTATTTGTTTGCAGTGCAAATGTGAACCGGATAATACAAAATTTGCACTCACTGAGAGTGCAATTTTTGCACCTGAAAATTTAATGCAAAATTTACACTATCTTCCTCCTACCTCTCCCTCATAAAGGTGACCACATCATTTTGCTTCCCATTAATAATCCTCCCAAACAAACCTTTCTCCTACTTTAATTCTTCATATAAGATGGGGACCACATCATTTTACTTTCCATTTTACATCAAAGCAAAGTCAAACCCATGAACCAATCAAAGGGAATTGATTTATTCCTCCTGTGGCTAGCACTTTCGTTAGCAATATGTTGTATCCCATATTGCTTTGTTTAATGGAGTGGCAAGCACTTGTGATAGCAATATGTTGTATCTCATATTACTTTGTTTAATGGTGTGGCGAGCACTTTTTGATGTATAAAGGCTTGCGAATAATCAATAAATTTAGTAAATTAGTAATGTTCTACTCCAGCCTCTTATACGTCTAAAGAATATTGTTATGAGGGTCTGCCAATAATCTTGATGTAATTCTTAGCTATGCTTTACTTTCTGAGTTTCTTGATTACCTCCACAGTTAATGTGACAACCAGAACTTTTGGTTCCTCTTATTCAAGGTATGGTTAAATTGATGTATAAAGGTTTGCTGCTGTTTCAGATTTGACTGGGTGCCAGCCCATGGATTAGCTTCAGTGTATTAAAGATTATTGTCCTGAGTCACAATCAACTCATATGCCCTGTTTTCAATTTCATATTTTTATTGAATCTGCTGAATCCATCCAGGTTTTGGCTCAAATATAAGCTTTTAATAATTATTGACCTCGAGCATGACTAACATATGCGTAGTCCCCAACCACAGAAAGAACGCTAAAGGCTGAGGTCATCGCGGTCATTCCATAAACTCTTAGTTGAGTTTATAAGCCAACATCACCCTTTACTTGTCAGAAATAGTAATCGATGAATGATTTAGTCACTTTACATAATGATGGCAGGCCGCAGGCTTAAAATGCATCCAATAATGATTTTTTTGCAAGAGCCAAACTTTGGCCAAACAGCAATCTAACTGAGAATTCATTCTGCTTCTGCATTTATTATCAATTTTTATATGCTTTTTGTTACCAGTCAACGTAGTGTTATTGATACTTGAGGTCCTTTGGAAAGAAAGGATGATAATATGATATTGTTGGCAAACTCAAACTAAACTACGATATTCTTTTTGGCAAACTTGCCTGTAGTGTTTAACAGGGGTTTATAAACTTGCTTTCTTCAGGTTCTGCCTGGATGATGCTTTCTCGTCCATTCATTGAGTACTGTTTATGGGGCTGGGACAACCTTCCAAGGACAGTCCTTATGTATTATGCCAACTTCCTATCTTCTCCTGAAGGCTACTTTCACACAGTCATTTGCAATGCTGAGGAATTTCGAAACACCACAGTAAACCATGATCTCCACTTCATATCTTGGGATAATCCTCCTAAACAGCATCCCCATTTCCTCATTGTTGATGACTACCAGAGGATGGTTGATAGCAATGCACCATTTGCAAGGAAATTTGGCAGGAATGAAACAGTGCTTGACAAGATCGATGCTGAGCTCTTGGGGCGTGCTGCTGATGGATTCGTGCCTGGTGGGTGGTTTGACAATATTGAAGGAAACACAAATGCAATTACCCCACATTACACTCTAACAAATATAACCACACTTAGGCCTGGACCAGGTGCAGAAAGGATCAAAACCCTTATCGTGGGTTTACTGTCTGTGGAGGATTTCCATGCAAAGCAGTGTACCTGATCCAAAGATCATCAGCTAACTGAAAGTTGCTGGACGGAAGACTTGGGCTTTGTTATATACAGTATCAACTGATTATGCCATTAAGAGTATTCTTTTTTGGCCTGATAACCGCTGGCCAATGAACACTACTCTATTGGATCAATGATGGAAAGCTAATTGGCGAGATGAGGAACACGCATTACCCTTCCTACAAGGATGGGAAATACATACTGTCATATCTTACTATCTGTTACGTTTTCTGTTACGATATCCTTACTCTTTATCCTTGTATGGCTTGTGCATGGTTTTTATGCACAATGACCTTATTTTTTGGACATGATCAAGATAATAGTAATATATTTTTCAGATGAAGAAATTAAGGATGGTGAATATCAAAGGATGGCTTGAAGCAATAAAACTGTGCTTGGTGATTTATATTGGTAACATGTGTAGGTACATGCTGATCACCACGACGGTAGTAGCTCAGAGGATGTTAAACCAATGCCACAAAGGTACCTGTGACAAATTTAGGACTCAGCACAAACCTGTGATGAACACCAAGTCTGCACAAGTTTGCAATGGACTTGAAGTCATCGCAAGGCTGCAATGAACCTAGATTCATTGCATAACCACAAATCTGCGATGGGTTCCAAGCCCTCACAAGCCTACGATGAGTTCAAGTTCATCGCATGACAAAAACAAGTAAAGAAACACGTGCTTCATTAATAACATGTGTGACAGAATGCCCGGTAAAATTAGAAAAGACATGTGAGATAAGTATTAATGTTTGTTGCGCCACGTCAGTCTAAGAGACTCACAAAAGAAGTAGCACATGTGTACTATGAAAATCCTCAGACGAAAGGAAACCTCGTCCTTGAAATATCTTATAAGACATGTAGCGAAACCTTAGCAGTGTTCCCTGACAATTAACCCTAAATTCAAGATTCATCAAACTCTTTTAGCTCATTATTTTTGGGATATCAGGATTTTTCCCTATAAATAAAGGTCTAACTCATAACAAGAACATCATTCTATCATCCTATTCACCCTAGCCCTTAGCCTATCCTTTACTCTCGGCTTTCCTTTGTCCTTCAAGAAGACCCCCACACATTGCCTTACCACCCTACTCACATAATGGAATTGTTGGTATACAATAATGAATTTTAATTTTTTTTTCTCTTTTATTTTTGGGTTCTGAACAATCAGGGTTGGGGTAGCAATAGGGTGTAATAAGTGAGGCCCACTAAACATACCACAAGGAGCTTCCCCTTGACAGTTCGGACCCGAAAGAGAGCCTACATAGAAAAAAAAAAACAAAAATCATTTTTTAATGAAGATAAATGTTCAGTGTTGGCATGTAAACAAAAACTGCGGTTGGAGAAGGATTAGGACTGTTAGGGTGTGGACACTAGTGGCCTATCAGGGGGATTATTGTTATTGTGGGACCTAGATTTGAAATTAACGGTTAAAGTTGTGTGAGAGAATGATATTAACCACGGTGCAGGAGGAAGAAGAGGAACTTTGGTTCTGTTCCTTTAACTATGGAGAACCAAATAAGAGTAAAAAGGAAGAATTTTTAACCCCGTGGAGGAATTGTGAAGATCTAATTCATGGGCCACGGGTTTTATAGGAGATTTCTATATGGTTTTTGATTTTCAAGATAAGTAGGGTGGTAGTAACTGGTTAGATGGAATAGACAAGTGGTAGGGAAAACAAACCTGCAAGTTCTTTTTCTATCTCAAGGTTAATGGAATTAGAAGATTCTTTGGATAAAGAATTCAAAGGGAAGAAATTTTGTGGGCACAAAAGTCAAGACAGAACTGTGTTAAATCTTGGGGATAAAAACACAAGGTATTTTCATTAAGCTACCATTCGTCGAAAAGCAAGAAACATAATTATTTCCCTCAAAGATGAAAATGGGAGATGGCTTAAAGGCTAGGACCAAATGACTAAACTGTTGGTTTCCCATTTTGAAGAGGTCTACAAAATAGCAAATCCAACTGAAGTTGACAATCTTCTTGACAAACTTCCAATGGTAGTATCAGACGAGTAAAACAGTACCTTAGTATGTAGGGGTTTATATGATTTTGAGATTCGACATAATTGAATTGAAGTCGGATATGATTTGAAGCGATTCGATAAATATCCGAATTCAATCGATTATTTAATTCTTATATATAATATATAAATTTTTTAAATGGTTTATATAATTTATATATATAATAATTAAATTATATAAATAGTTTATATATTTATATACTTTATATAAATAAAATATTTATTTTATATATTTATTAATTACCTAAAATAATTAATTAATCGAATTTGAATATTAATTTTCAATACCCATTGGATATTGAATTTTTTAATGAGATACGAATTTGGATATTGCCTAATCTGATTCGAATTCGATCCATTTACACTCTTGTATCATAGGAAAGGAAGAGGAAGTGAAGGAAGCCTTATTTCTGAAGCACCCTCAAAAAGCCTTGGGGCCTAATGGCTTTCCAAACTTCTTATTTCAACATTAATGGGATACAATTGGAAAATTAGTGATAGGTGTCGTAAGAGAGTTTTTCCAACAAGAAGTGTATCTAAGAAAGTCAACAAGACTTTCGTTGCACCAATTCTTAAATGTAAGAAGCCTGACAACCCGAGCCAATTTTGGCCCATTAGTCTGTGCAACATCATGTATAAATTCATTGCAAAAACCCTGGTCAACAGATTAAAGCCTTTACTACCAAAGCTCATTAGCCAAAATCAGAATACCTTCTAGCCTAGCAAAGTAATAACTAATAATATCCTTATTACTCATGAACTAATCTATTTTATGAGGATTAGTAGGCAAAAACAGGGGTACATGGCAATTAAGCTACATATGAATAAGGTGTATGAGAGGGTAGAATGGAATTGTGTCAAATGGGTTTTAAAAATATTCGGGTTAGATTAAGTATTCATTAATTGGATCCTGCAATGTATCACAATTGTGTCATATCAGATCCTGGTAATTGGTAGCCCTAGTTCAGTAGTAAATGCTACGAGAGGGAGGCTTTGAGGCAGTACAGAAAGGTTTCTGGCTAAGAAGGAGGTTATGGTCAAATCGGTCTTAACCTTAATCCCAACGTATTCCATGTCTTGCTCTATCTGCTGCCTAAAGAAGGCCAAATTTGCAGGAGGTTTGGGGTTCCGGACCCTCATGCCTTTTAACCTAGCACTGTTAGCTAAGCTTGCATAGAGATTTATTGAGAACAATACTAATCTGTGGTCCAAAGTGATTAAAGGTAAAGTGTATCTTACGATTCACACACCCGCACGATTCCATCATAAAATCAGATTTCTGACGTGGATTGAACCTTTAAAACCCCTAAATTTTTTACCTTTAGTCTTCAGTTTTTTAATGGATCCCGGACGGCCGCGTATCATTAAGATGCGGGGTAACATTTCACACTCACAGAGAGAAAAACTGTTTACTACCCTCCACCTTTTCCATTATTACAAGGAAATGCCATTGCTCGCAAGCATAGAGCAAAGTCTTTTTGGTCATCTTGAAGGGTGTTTTGGGCTGTCTAGACATCTGGAGCAATCGTCTCTGTAGTTCCTGCTTAACCGTCGTTGAAGAAGAGAGACAATAAGTGCTTTTGTGATGTGATTTTTCCTGCTGCGTCGCATCGACAACCGCGAATCCTAACTCCGAAGACGCCAGACTGCCGGAGGATTTCCATGGCGCTCCTTGTACCCGGTGGGGGCGTACGATTGTGCCTATCGCGACCAGCGCATGTTATACGCCCCGTCTCTGTTTCCGCCACTCTTTCCCCTCCTCGCAGCGATGCGGATGCAGTCGATTGGGTGGAGGCGACTTCTAACTTCTTCGAAAAAGACACCAGACCTATCATGCTGTTCGACGGTAAGCTTCATTTTAACTCACCATTCCTTTATCAGGCACAAGCCTCTGGCCATGGATTCGTGTGACCCACCTGGAACATGCTCAGATGATTCCTCATTCCTATTCCTCTATATTAGATGGGCATGAGCACAGGAATATGATCATCTGATCATGTTTGTCTTATTTGGAGCTGTTACTGGTTGTTAATTAAATATTGTAACGAATCCACTATAGGTCATGATAATGTTCGCTCAAATTAATGATATACGAATCCGTACCCAAATTTACAGTCTGGACTCCTCTAGAAGTTAGCTAAACATCGATAAACAAGTAACAAGGAAAGCCAAATGACATGGTTCATCCGAAGAATGTTTAGCATTCAGATTCAACTTTTCTACATTTGTACTCTTTAATTGGAAAAATTGATCCAGAATTTATTTTGACTAGGTGTATGCAACTTATGTAATGGAGGTGTGAGATTTGTTCGTAATAATGATCGAAACAG
The DNA here is from genome assembly GCF_056320005.1 of Nelumbo lutea. Taxonomy (NCBI): domain Eukaryota; kingdom Viridiplantae; phylum Streptophyta; class Magnoliopsida; order Proteales; family Nelumbonaceae; genus Nelumbo; species Nelumbo lutea. The sequence goes on from NC_142691.1 coordinate 14,773,400, forward strand.
GTCGGTTTCTCAAACTTTTATTATCAACCAAGTCATTCTTGTGCGTTGCATCTCGTTTGAGTGGTGTCACTAGTTTCAATTTGAGTTGATAAAGTTTTAAGTTTCAACAGCCCTTGGAAGACAAATAGTATGGTGTCTTTTCTTGTTTGGAAAACAAAATGAATTTAGACCTCCGATCTTCAAAGTTTTTGCGACACATAAAGCCTCCCAATTGATAATTGACATGAAAATGCATTTTTACAGATCAACTGGGAGTAGGGATGGTCTTTTGAAGATTCGTTCACTAATTCCATGTATTACATCTTTCTTCTCATTACACTTCCTATCTTCCAAATTTGACAGGAGGATCAGGTTTGAAGCTCTGCAGAGTGAATCGGGAAAGAAATTGCTAAGGAGATCTGGACGATCACCCGATGATATTTCAAGTGTTGTACTGGTTGAAAAGGACAGGTACCTTCAGTAGAAAGTTTTATCTTTTTATGCTATAATATTGAATTGTCTTGGTATATTCTATGGATAATGGTTTATTGGTTTTAAGTTGACAGGAATGTGTAGGCCTTATAAAGTTATCAAGGATGAAATTAATGTATTTCAAAACTTTATACAAAGGTTGCTGAGAAGATAAATGTTAAAGAGTCTAATGGTTGCAGGTCATCTATCAAATCAGAAGCAGTACTGAAGATCATGGAATACATTGACTTGCCTTTCCCACAATTAGCATTCTTTTTACAGTTTGTACCCTTGTAAGTCACTTCTTTCCCCTATCCATCTATCAATCTCCAAGTTTATTCTTCTAATAAATGCTTAGAGTGCAGATTGGAGACTGTTCTAGAACAATCACAGAATCTGTTATAACATATCCTTCTATTTTTTATTTTTTGTTAATGGATATTTGCAGGTTCTTGCGGGATTTTGCATATGACAATGTTGCAAATAACCGTTATGCATTCTTTGGTCGCTCAGATTCATGTGAAATATAGAATATTCCAGTCAACCACTTATCATGATATTTGTATATTGTAAAGTTGTATAAGTTCCTTTTTCTTAAAAGTCTCCGAGTCTGTCCTATTGTAAATGCATTAGAACAAAACTGAATTAATCTTGGAATCAAATCACTTGATCTAAATGTTTATACTACATTATCTTAGTGTTCCTAATTTAAATATTTATATTATGGGATTCCCTTCAAGAAAAGCTGTGCTTCCCTGTATCAGTATTGATTTTGGTTCTCCTATTTCATTAATTATTTAAATTATAGATATATTCAAACATGTGAGAGTTGCATTCTGAAACAGACACCATGTGTGCTCCTCTGTCCTATAAATATGGGAATGAATGGTACTTTTCAACAAGAGGCATGTTTTCCGAATCCACCCAAATTAACGACCTTAAACAAAGATTGAAGTATCTCATAAATCTCTTTCTTGCAGATGGCATAAAACATCTGCAAAGAACTTATCAGCCACATTGTCAACCTCTATTGGAATTTACATTCTTTTTGCTTTCCACTCTTCGACAAGCTTCTCAGTAGATGTTACACACAAGTACCATAATCATATATTCTCAAATTTTGGGATTATGTTCCTAATTTTTGAACATTTCTGAAATTCCACAGGCATATCCAGTGGTGCTCTCCATTCATTAGCATCCCTAAATTTAAATCTTTCCACGTCTATAGCTTGTTAGCTTCCTTGATTATCTTTTCTCAAGAAAAATGCTCAATTATACACAATTTTATACTCAGACTGACGTTAAGCCCTATAGACAGTAACCTGTTTGTTCAGATAATTTAGAGCCATCTTCATCAATCCTGCTTACGTAACAGTGAAGATGGTGATAGATGTTGCATCAGCAGCTAGCATTCCACGTAAAAATACTCTTTCAGAGAGATTAAGTAATTACCTTCCATTTAGATTCATTAGACTTTAGATGTCATCATGGCTACGGGTGGTAATTTTTCACCCAACCTGAACCCACCCAATATCTAACCCGCCCATTTACTTGGCGGGTTGTGTGATCAACCTGTCACCCAACCCGCCCATTTAAATGGGTTGGGTTGTGGATAACCCTTGGATTAACCATTACATACATTAGTCTTAATTCCTTAACTTTTTTTTTTTATTTTCTTCATTTGAATTAAATAATTTATAATTAATGCATTCATTTTTTATTAATTATCGTCTAAATTTAGTTTTGTCTTGAATCAACACACTTAACCCAACATAAATCCAAATCAATTTGACCCAGGTCCGAACCAGTTCAACGTGGGCCGACCCGATCCAACATATACCAATCCAGATCAACCCAAATCCGAAATAGGCCTCAGACGGGATGGCTCGAGGCTGCTTGCTTTGCCCAGTTTGGGTCGTCGGGTCCAACCATTGTTCACATAGCCCGGCTAAACCCGGTGCAGGTTGATCCGAGCCGACCTGAATCCAAAACGGGTCAGACCAGGTGGGGTCCAAACCCTAAACCACCTGCTTTCTTTGCCCAATTCGGATTGTCTAGTTTGGTTTGTATCCGTATAACCCGACCCGAATTCAGCCCGGTCGGATTTACTTCTTTTGACCCGCTTTGGGCCAATCAGTTCAGCCCCAAACCTGTGCACAAACCTAATATGAGTCGACCCAAGTCAATCCACCATCGACTGAACCGGTCTGGTCTGGTCCAATTGGATTGGACCAGCCCAGTCGAGGTCTGGTATGACTGAATTGAATCCGATCCAATTGGCTTTTGTCCGACCGGATTGAACCAGTTCAGGCGAGGTCTAGTCCGACCAGACTGATCTAGATCTAAACGGTTCAACCACTCTTGAATTTGATGTAATTACCTCGAAGACAATCCAATTGGATAGTTCAAGTTGGTCTAACCAGTTTGAACCTATGCGGTTTGTCAAATCCGAAACCCGAACATAGTTAAATAGCTTTATTGCTTGTATAAAAATAAATGCATGTAATGTGATTTAAACCTTCGTCACTTGTGTAAATAGCAACTACTATTACCACTAAGCTATGACTAACTTATTTGTTAAAATGGAGTTGGTTTTTTGTTTTAAGTACACAAATATAAGATTAATGGGTTTGGGCGGGTTGGATTGGGTTAAAGTTGGTTAACCCATTTAATTTTATATAACCGGGTCATTAATGGATTAGTAGGTTAAATGGTTTCGGTTGAAACTCAACCCAAACCAAACCCAACCCGCCCAATTGCCCCCACTAATCATGGCCAATGGTTAGGGCATCCTTGTCCCAAAACCCTTCAAAAAAATTGACTGTTTTGATTTAATCTTATATATTTTGACTAAAATTATGTCCAAAATTGGATCTGAGCCAAAACTATATACTCACATGGCGGTGGAACTATATTCCTTGTGCAAGAGCTTGAAGGAGCGCATGCACAAGGAGGCAGTACACTCAAGAGGTGACTCAACTATGACTTTTCCCTGCATCTTAAGATCTGAGTAGGATTAGGATTTATTCCATATACCTGCAAAATTAGATGTTCTGTGTCAGGCCTTGAAGATCTTCAACCTTGTTCTGATACCTAATAGATTCTTGAAGAATGTGATCAGATTTAGAAATTAGAGAAAAAATGTGAAGAAGAAGAAGAAGAAAAGTGAAAAGGAGAATAAAGAAAGGGAAAATTCTCGATCAGTACTTTGTACTTTGGCTCGAGTGACAATTTGGTCCCCAAATTTTAAAATGTGACTATCCAGTACCCAAACTTTCAAAATGTGACAATCTCGTACCTGTCGCTAACCAGTCCATTAATCAGCTATTAAGTGACATTTGAAAAGTCAAAAAGGCCCTTCAAATTCCATCTAATTCTCTTTATCAACCATTCAAACGTTGACAAAAAACAGAACAGTCTCAAATCCTAGTCTTTTCTATTCAAAAAAGTTGGTGAATGTTTAGAAGAATCTAAAATTTGGGACTGTTTATTTTATTGTCAATGTTTGGATGGTTAATAAAGAAAATTAGGTGGCATTCTTAAGGCATTTTTAACTTTTCAAATGTCACTTAACGGCTGATTAACGGATTTGTTAACGGCAAGTACTAGATTGTCATGTTTTGAAAGTTTAGGTACTGGATTGTCACATTTTGAAAGTTTAGGTACTGAATTATTGCATTTAAAGAGAATAGAAGTTAGGGAGAGGAGCGGAGGAGTCAACTGTGAAATGGTCCACCCCATTTCATTAGATTAAATACTAATGTAATACAATACAACGAAAAGGTCAAATTTATCCCTAATTATGAATAATAACATAAAAGTTAAAGATTGACCTTGCCCCCGGTCTCACGTCCTACTCAACATTCTGGATGTCTATTAAACTCAAAATCTCAGGGTTGAATACATTTTCAATACAAAAATCAAGTTCTTTCAAACTTACAGAGGTGGAGAGTTTCAAAAATTGACCAAGAGTTTCTTTGCTGCCAACGGAATCTCACCCCGTTTGTCCTACCCATACATGCAGTAACATAATGGCTCTACTGAAAGGCATCACCACATCTTAAAGCTCATACTACTAACGAATTCCTTAATTCCCATTTCCCAAAGGCTCTGATTTGATTCTCTTCACACTGCAATCCATCTTGTTAACTGAGTAGGAAACTAGCAATTCAAATTTTCTATAGCGAGTCCTTTTGGAAAACTACACACAATTTACATGGATCTAAGAATTCCGTTAACGTTGTAGGTGTTTTATATTCCCTAATATTCCTCACATCAGGCCACTGTGCTTTCATGGAATCTAGCAACTCATGCCATGGCTTTCCATGACTTGATGTTTATTTCCCATTCAAAGTGTTTAACGAGCTATCATTTCCCTTTGCAGATACCATTTGACCCAAGGTTAGAAGTCTGCCATTGTGACAGGCCCTTCATTGGCCTACCAAGTACCAACAATATTCGTTTCTGTAATTGCTTTCATCCACCAAAAGTTGCAATTGCAGATGATCGGACCAGACTCTCTACTCTCTACAATCAGCTCAGATACGACTATCCTTGGTGACCAAGTTGTGTCATACACTTTTTTCAAAGTCTCGACCAAAAATACATGAGAGGCAGACCCCCCAGCCCAACTCAACCTCTAGGAAATCCAGTCACCAATAAGATGTAACACCAGAGGTACCCTCAAATCAATGAGACACCCTGCTGTGTGCCCCTTCTTTGCTTCAACACTAAAAAACAGTTGCGCCATGTCTCACCACCCACAGTAACCCTAAGTGAACATCTCATGATCACAAGACTAGAAGATATCAATATAGGCAAACTATATGTTCTCTAACTCTCTGAATCATGGTTTTGAAAAACGGACCGGACTGGATGGTCGGTCGCCTGGCCCAGGAAACAGTCATGGCTCTAGGTATGGTTTTTGATGATGCGCGATCTAGTCAAGTCCTAGTCGCCGGTTATCTCGCCTCCAACAGAGCTGAAGTTGCCTGAAACAAGGAAGGAACTGGAGACTTCCAGGGAGGAACCCGGTTGGAACACTCCGAAGCTCAAGTTAGTGCTCTTGAGAAGGCAAGAAGAAACAATGGATTCCAAGACTAAAAAGCACAAAATATCACATACCTTCTTCCCAATGAGATGGGGGCCTTTATATTTACCTTGTTTACTTACTTCCAAACCCCTATCAGTTCAGGTATCATTACCTCTGCCAGATCGGGTCACTTCTTCTGCTAGATCGGGGGTCATTTCGGGTGTCATAACCTCCACTGTCAGTTGCCAGTTGCCAGTTCGGGTGTCATAACCTCCACTGTCAGTTGCCAATTGTCAGTTCGAGTGTCATAACCTCCACTGTTCCTTGTCAGGGCCGTCCCTGCCACGTCTGAGATGGCGGTGGCAGGTGGCCGTTGGGGGGCGGCTGTCATGTGTCGGACCCCTAATCAGTTAGGTGCGCCGCCTCCGCGTACGGGCTTTCTGGGCATCAAGTACGGTTCAGTCAGGCGACTTGGTGCCGAAGTGGTGTGCAAGGTGGTCTTGAGCTCGGACAAAAGTATGGCCCGAACTGCCCTTGGGTGGGCAGTTCGGGTCTTTGCCTTTTGTGCTTTTTGTAAGGCTCTGGACCTTGAAGGGAGAGCTCGGGTTCCTCCCTGGGGAGCTCGAGGCTCTTCAGTTCGGAGCTCGGGCTGGAGGTTCCCCTTTGGGGGAGCTGACTTTTTGCTCGGAACTCGGGTTGTGGGGCCTGTTGGCGTGCCGAGCTGGCGTTTCTGCCAAATCACTCTCGGTTGCTTTCACATGTCATATGGCCAAGGGGTCGGGTCAAATCTTCCTCCATCAGTTTTAGACCCTAATACTCCGTCTGGCTAGGTTTTGGACCAGATGATTGGACCATGGGAACCGGTGGTCAAAGACATTCCATTTATACCATGCTCCATGTACCTTCTTTTTTAGTATGTTGAACAGTCATGCTTCACACATAAGAACAAACATATCAATGGTTTGCCGCAATGTCCAAGGGATTCAATATTTTGATTTGTAAATTGCAATGCTGTGTAGCGTCTAATACCTCCAAAATGCGGCATCAACATGGTTGCATACAAATGGTTTTTTTCAAATCAAATGAAAGGTTAATGTACTGATTGACCATTACAATGCTTAGCTAGTTCATTTGGTTGCCAATGACTGCAACCAAAGGGGAAGATATTTACAGCAAGGAGACTTTTAGAATAACCATTAGACTAATTAAACCTTGCATTTTCAAAATCTGGAGTATATGTCAATTTGATGTCCAAAATAGTAAACCTTTATGTTACCCAACATCTGAAACCAATTGGCAAAACATAGAGAAAAGAGAAAATACAAAGCGGAACTCAAAAATATACATATAGATTTACATAGTTGGACTTATAACCTATGTTTGGGTAAAGAGCAGCAAAACAAAACCCTAAGCTTAGTTTGGAAGGAGTATAAATACAAATTATAGAGTGAAAAAACTTGCCTTTTGTATTATTCTGTATGTATTTGCAGAGTACATATTTATATTTGTACTCCTTTCAAACTGAGCCTAAATGTCAATGCACCCAATCTCACAGTATCAAATTTGTTTTATCTTTGCGTACAAGTCAAAAAGATACATAGAACCCCCATCCCAACTTAACATAAGTACACAACATATTCGGGCCTGATCCATACACTGAAAATGGATTGAATCCATATCACCAATTAAAATTTCTCCTTTGGGTTGAATCCACAGCTCAATACTTTACATCACTGTCCTCCCTGCCAAAACAAACTGATCAGCCATTTCGAGAAGGACGGATCCATGTTCATAACCTATTTGATCTATTAAAATTTAATATTTTAATAAATTTCATTGAACCCAAACTGAAACATCCTAGTATTTTTAATTTGTCTACTTTTATTTTTCACTCGAGTCTTCCGCAATTTTAACCAGTTTCTTTCCAACGTTGTCACCACGAAAGCAGATGGGAGGCTCTCGATTCCGTGAGAGATGTCTTCAAGCGCATAAATTTTGCCATTGCGAAGATAGTCAGATGTCATGGAAATGAAATCAGCAAACTCTTGCAGATAATCAGCAGCTAAGAAGCCTCTGATAGTAACTCTCTTGTAGATTATGTCTACCATGTCCGGCACCGCTCGCCTCCCACCGACAGTGTCTGTATATTCGGAAATTACACCGCATACTGCAATTCTTCCGAAGGTGTTCATGTTGGCAACTGCAGCTTCTAACATCTCTCCTCCCACGTTATCGAAGTACATGTCAATCCCATCAGGGAAAGTACCTGTTGATACAAACAATTTCGAACCATTTACTGTAATTATTAGTTATAAATTAGTATTTGATTTGATACAGAAGAGAGGGACAAGAGACAGAGATTGTTTCAGGCCTCCAAGAGAGAAAGTGCAACCTTTTAAGAGTTGTCTTCAGATCAGATTCTAGGTCCTTATAGTTGAATGCATCATCAAAACCTAGTTTGTTTTTAAGCAGATCTACCTGCAAACTCGTTAATATGAAACTGTTAATAAACTCGTTTGGGGATGCTTAGTGAATAAATAAAGTGCTTGTGAGTATTTGGTGAAATAGTGCTTCATTCAAATAAGGGAAGTATAGGTATTTTGAAAATTAGGTGACGGGTCAAGATGAATCAGAAATGCAATAATCACTTTTTGAAAAAAGTGTTTATAAAAGAAACCAAAATTTTGAGCTTATTCAAAATGGACTTATTTCTAGAAAAATCATTTATTTGGGCTTATTTCCTAAATGCACTAATTGATGTGGCCCTGGCCTAAAATAAACACTTGGATATAAGAATTGTTTGGTACAGTTTGCATTTTATTAAATTGTGATTTACGGTTTTGGTTTAGTTTATTGGATTTTATAAACCATATCAAATCATAAACTGTAAACTGAAATAAAATTATATATAATAAATTCTTTCATTCTATAATAAAATAATAAAGTAAAAGTTTTAATTTTTAACTTTTAGGGTTATTATTTGGACTTTCTAATTGGGTTAAGGGCAATAAAATCATATACTGACCCAAAATCCCCAAACCGCATTAAAAATCACACCAAACTATATAATAAAACGGTTTGATGTAATTTAGTTTCCATGCCAAGATGATTGGGTTTGGTTTCTAAATTTCTCAAGCCGTAATTGGTTTGAGATTTTCTCCAAACTGCACCAAACCAGACTATGAACACCCCTACTCACAAATAGAGGCTAAAAATGTAACTTAGATGACCTTTTGCTTGCTTCCAGCACAGCCAACTACGTAACAACCGAACAGCTTGGCATACTGTCCAACAATATTTCCAACTGACCCGGAAGCAGCTGATACAAACACTTTCTCCCCTTTCTTGGGTTTACATACATTGTAGAAGCCACCATAGGCGGTAAGCCCACTAAACCCTGCACCATGAAACAATAGGGGAACATCAAGTAAGACGGGATGCTCTTTACCCTGCTATATGAAATCTATTAGAAGAATCAACGAATCATCATTTAAGCCTTGTCCCAACTATATAAAACAGTTACATGAATCATATTTTACCATTCTGTTCTGATCGGTGTCATATCCATCATTAAATAATTGGTGCTCAAATCATTTCTATAGAAATTTTTTTGGTAGTAGTCATTGCCAATGGTGAAAGAGAATCCTTGTCCGTGTTTTCGTGTGTGATTCAAATCAAAATTGTTTAATGTTGTTGTGTGGTTTGCATAGATTACATGTGGAATACTTCATTTTTCTATCAGGTATACTGTGTTTTTCCCTCAAAATCTTTGTTTCAGCAAAATACAGAGTACTTTTGTCTATGAAAATACACCATGTTCACAAAATGCAATGTATTTTAGGTGATGAAGATGTTCTCTTTACTTATCTTTTCTTGGCTTGTTGATGAATGACTTGAGTCCCACAAGAACTAGGTAAAGAACTTTACTAGAGAGGATGCCCTCAGACCACCGCATCATGCCATGCCACATGCAAAATCTCTGGCTCTTTTTGCTTTTTTCTTCTTTCTCAACTTTTGTGTCCCATTTTTCTTACAATTCTGTGACCATTTTAGAGTTATTTTCGAAGTATATTTTAGGTAAAGTTGTTTTCCCTGTTTTATTTTCTCTTATTACCAGTAAGTTTCTATGTCTCTTTAGTTTGCTTATGCAGATTGATGATCACAAATTTGTTGGTGCTCCAATTTCAGTAGGTGAAGTATATTTTAAGTGCAGTTTGTTTGGCTTCAAGACTTCATAAACTCTGATGTATTTTTGTATCTGGTTAGAATTTATGCTATTTTTGTATTCGAGATCCATCATCAAAAGTTTTTTTGGGAGAAGCACAAATCAGCCCAGCTCAGGCCCAAAGTACTGGGGAAATGCAACCTGACTGTGAATCGATGCTAAATTCACGGGTAGGATGTGGTTTATAGGGAGGACAGGGTAATTGTAAGGGGGCTGGAATTCAGAATTCTGCATCGTACTTTTTCCAAGTTTTTTTTTTGTATTAATTAATCACTGCCAGATGGGACAATTCATCCAGTTCACCAACTGGTTGATGGATGGATGATGAACATTTGACCAAGTTTCACATTATCCCAAAAATTATTATATTCAGATAATCTATTTTTTAGGGATTTTTGAACTGCAATTCCCCTCACAAATCTTTTTTTAAGTGTGTTAACTGTCAACTTACCTAGAATTCCGACGTGATAAGATAGTGGAAATTTCAGGGGATCCAACTTGCTTAACATGGAACCGCTTCGAACCACGCTGTACTCCTCCCACCCTATAAGTCCTGCAACTAATTCATCTTTTTCGAGATCAGGGTTTGCGGAGGCAACGACTCTCCCAACACCATAAACATCAATCGCCTGCATGCTTATCCACAACCAGTCAAACCAGAACAGAACAGACTCAGCAACTGGTTGATTGATGAATACAGAACAGATAATAGAAGAAGGGGAGTGGCAGGGTGGCCGGGGCGGCGACTCACCTGGCCAGGAGAAATGCCCGTCGCATAGTTGATGGACTTGTGGGAGGAACTGTGTTTCTTCATTCGGTTTAGCTGATAAGGGTCGACGGATACATAAAGATTTCTTACTATAACATCGTTCGAACCCTTCTCCACCACTAGAGGGAGGATTGCAGTTGTGAGTTCGAAGTCTAATTCCTTGGGCGCACGCTCAATGTGATGCTTTATCGTTATGTATCTGTTTGTCACTTCCATTGTTGTCTTCTTATTCTGCAAACTAATTTGATCGATCTGATACGCAATGAAAAAGCAAGAGCTCCGCAGCTCTATGCCTCTATCCCCAGCCTCTCAGGTTGTGGTGGTGTGGGTGTTGTAAAAAAAGATAAAGAGGAGAGGGAGGGACAGTATTGTTTGGATAAAAATGAAACTATGAAAGCTTTAGGTTTTTGGGAAAGGGTTTTGTGGCATATTGGCAACTTGGCACCTTATTTCGGGTCGTCCGCTTGTTGGTTATGATGATGTTACACCATGACCATGAGATGTATTTTTCGGTTTCGTGGACCTACACAAAGGCATAGAGGGACAGTATTGTTTGGATAAAAATGAAACTATGAAAGCTTTAGGTTTTTGGGAAAGGGTTTTGTGGCATATTGGCAACTTGGCACCTTATTTCGGGTCGTCCGCTTGTTGGTTATGATGATGTTACACCATGACCATGAGATGTATTTTTCGGTTTCGTGGACCTACACAAAGGCATAGAGCGCTCTTCGCACCGTGCTCTATACGAGGAGCTGATCCGGATTCATCGAACCACCCCTTATCCGATAGGATTCATTCAATCACCCCTCCAATACAAAATTGCCATGCCACCTTTTGATTTTTGTACCTAAAACTTAAATTTAAATTTAAATGGAGTTTCAGATTTAACGACAGTCTGGACTCCAAAATTCATTTTAATTTTATTAACCCGCACAACCCCCCCCCCCCCCTCTTTTTCTCTCTCTGCCATTTTACCCTCCCACTTCTCTACAGGTGACCCCGTACATCTCCCAGTCTGTCATTTGCTCCATCGGCGATCGTTCTCACCATCTGAGAGCTAAGAAGATAGGTCTTCCATCCTCTCTGTATTCCTTCGAGAAGTAATCCTCCCTATACTGAGTGCTATCGGCAACAATCCTCCCTGAACCACAGCCACCCATCTTCGAAAATGAGCCAGCACCTGACAAACCCTAGAAACTGCTGCTGCCATCATTGAAGTTTGATCTCCCCAACCTCCTCATCTTTGAAGAGTTGATCTCGATCTCCTTGTCCGACTTTCTCTCCGTCTTACCCTTGGAAACCATTAGCTTGGCAATGCTGCTGCGGCAAACAGGCAGATTGGGGCAGGCAAGCATGCAGTGTGAATCATGCAATACGCTCAAAACTATTCGGTGTCGCTGGCCTGGATGAGATGATTTTTTTTCCTGAGTGAATTAGATTGCAATTTGCAAGTGCGTTGGTCACTTGCGTTTCAGTTTCTTGATTTCTTCTTTCTCTTTTGACGTCCTTGAAATTAAATTTCAAAAAAGACAACAGTCAAGGGTTTATATATACAATCCAGGACATGTTTATACTTTACATGAGAGGACATTTCCGCCCTCACAACGTCTCACAGCACATCCCCGTACTGAGAACATTATGGTACTATTATCGAGATGTTCCCAATGGATGGCGGGAATGTGTTATGGGACATTATGGGGTGGCCCCTTGTGGGGCAGAGATTTGAACTCACTTTACATCGTATTTTTTGTCATTTTTTTATTTTTTATTTTTATAAAAAAAGCATGTATATATAATGAAAATAGTTGAAAAAATTCTTGTATTTTTTATTCTTTTCAGAATAAATTATTATGTCTTCCTTTTAATAATTTATTAGATATCCAACATCTTTAAGGGATTCAAATTCTAATTAATGCACGTGAGATCCAATCGGATTGGATCTACTATTTGTATTATCATATTGGATTCAGATATACCCCTAATTTGAATCTTATTTGATTTATTTGCAGCCCTAGCAAGGCTGTAAGTCAGGTTAGCTTAGGCCAGGTTGAGGCCAACCTTAACTCTAATCCTAACTAAATTCCTTCAACGCTAACCCAAGCCAAGCCAAAGTCAACCTCAAGTTGGGCCCAACCCAACCTTCTTTCCATCCCTTATAATCTCATATAACTTCTCAATCTCAATTTTCAAATTTTAACTTTCACTATATATTAATAATATGTTTATTAATATTTGAATCTTAATGTTTTTATTGGTTCTTTTAGTACAAAATTCAGAAAAAGAAGTGTTTGAAATGACTATAGTTTATTATGAATTATGACTTATGATATATCTTTTTAAGGGCAGATGTGGGGGAACTATCACGCATCTAAGCAAATCAATGTATGATATATCATATGTATAACATATATTTATATATGATATGTAGAGTTGAATTCAGGTGGGGTTAGAGTTGACCCCCAACCTAAAGTCAAGTCAAGTTCATGAATTTCAACCTTAACCCTAACCCAAGCATCAATGCGACCCAAGTTGCAACCGTAATCCCTAGGATCAAGGTTGGGCTTTGGTCCAGGTTCATTCAAATTTTGACAAAACCCTAACCAAAGCCCACCCAAGTTATAAACTTATACCCTCTCTACTTGGCAAAGCAATAGTGCAACACGTTATTTAATGGATTGTCGCTTTAAAAATGTCATTGACCTGACCTAGCTAGTCAAACCATTCTATTCAACAAATCTAAGAAAACTAATTAGGGTTTTTATTCTCTTTTGGGGTTTTCACTTTTTCTTGATTTCTTGATTTCTCTCAAAATTTTGAATTTCGAGGCAGTGTTTGGCATCATTGCCATTTTCTGAGAAAATTGTGCCACGTAAGCGCTACATCAGAAAAAATGATGCTTCAAAAAAATACCTCTTATTTGGTATTGATTTTCTAGAAAAAATGTTGCTTCAAACCACACCTTGGAAATCGTGAAAGTGTGGTATAAAGAAATGTCAAACTCAATGTTTTCCCAGAAAATAGCATGTTGCTGCTGCTAGCAGTGCAATGATGTTGCATTAATGTGGCATCATCTTATATGGGCAATGCTGAAAATAGTTCTACAACACCGATACCAATCAAAACTAGTGTTGTTTTCTTAGAAAAGAATCCATATGACAACACCGCTCCCAAAAAAAAGCATCATTTTCTGAGAAAACACGGCTTACAACTCAGACATGCTCAACACAGTTTTTATGAGAAAATGGTGTTGTGTTCCTAGCACCGATGCCAAACACCTACCAAATTGTCCCTCATATTTGATCCAAAATACTCCAACCTCCAAATCTAATTGCTCTTATCTTCTCTTCTTCAATCGTCTTTAGTGGCAATTGGCAACCTGCGATGTGATACCCATCTTGAAGCTTGAGTGGTGAGTAGGGGTGGCCACAAGTCTCGACTTGGTTTCAATCGAGTTTTGAGCCGAGCTCGAGCCAAATAAAGCTTGGCTCGTGAGGCTCGTGAGCTGAGCACGAATAGCTACATATATATAATAGAAAATTATAGAAAATAATATATATAATAAAAAATAAAATTTTATATATAATAATTAATTATTAAAATTCTTAATTTTTTAAATATCAAATAAAAAATATTTTTATACATACATTTTTTTTTATTTTTATAAAACATTTTTCTCAAATCAAGCCAAATAGGGGTGTAAATGGTATTCGAAAATTCAAATTCAAATTCAAGATTCGACATAATCGAATCGAATTCTGATTATTTGAATGTCATTGGCGGCCGAATCCGAATAAAATGTTTGTACCATTTAATTAATCAAATCAAATTAAAATAGGAGTTGATCTTATTCGATATTCAATTCGATAATATATTCTATGTATATATCGATATTAGTGATCCAGTTATATTTATATTCAGTAAATATATTAATATGTTATTTTGTTGGAGTACAAATGTACAATTAATGATGGCTTTTGAACATTTCTTTTATAATATTATTTTAATAATAAAGAATTAAATGAAGAAAGAGATGCTATGACTATTTTTTGGTTAAATAAAGTAACATTTTAATACTTATTATATTTTAATAATAAAAAACTGAATGGATACAGATGTTATGATGATTTTTGGAACAATTAAAATAATATTAAATTTAAAGTATTCTTATGGTTTAGTTAATTGACTAAGTGTATCCTTATTTGAAAATTGACTGATGCTACCTTATGTTTCTGAAAATAAACAAATTAATGAAAATGTCAAAAAAACTATTTTACCCTCTATAGATTACTCCCTTTCCTTCTCGTTTTATTCGCTGGAACTACTAGAACCGTTGAAACTGCTGGAACGATGGATGATGACCAGATATCATATCTAAATATCTCTCAAATCGCATATCTGGGTTCCTTGAGAGATATAAGTTCATTGTAGAGAATCTGAAAAATAGTGAGATCTGGGTTCCTAAATCCGATCTGGGTTCTTCTGATTTTTCAAGGACAGCACCGGCGACATCAGCAAAAGTCACCCATCTCCGGGGCCTCCTGAAATAACCCACTGAACTTGTCATTGGATGATTGGAGTGTGTCCAACGCGGCTTAGAAGTGCCAAATGGTGAATTGTCATTGGATGATTGGAGAACCAAATTCTCCTTCATTAAATACGTATATGTTTGTTCCTTTTTCCTTGTTTCCTAAGGAACCCCTCTATAGCTTCACATAAATAGTATGACTTTAAGACACCCTCTACTTTGCAATGCAACAAATTATTTGGACCTTCTATTAGAATTAGACATGTTCATGGGCTGGGCCGGGCCG
This sequence comes from Nelumbo lutea, assembly GCF_056320005.1. Lineage (NCBI taxonomy): Eukaryota > Viridiplantae > Streptophyta > Magnoliopsida > Proteales > Nelumbonaceae > Nelumbo > Nelumbo lutea. The sequence goes on from NC_142691.1 coordinate 14,788,687, forward strand.
GGCTTTTACTCTTCATAAACATGATTTTGTTAGGCCCGAGCCCGAGTCTGGCCCGACCAACAGGCCTACAATATGGGCCTGAGCCCAGCCCTAATAAAAAGCCCGAAGCCCAGGCCCAAGCCTGAAGCCCGAAGCCTGACCGAACAAAAGAAAGAACTCACCGCCAGTGACTATGTTTGTTGGTACTGAGTTCTTGTCTATGTGTGTGTGTGTGTGTGAGAGAGAGAGAGAGAGAGGATTCACCATCACTGTCGATGCTGAGTTCGCAGTGAGATGTGATTTTGACAGTGAAAAGTGGAGTAAGTTTGCATCTATAAGAGGAAGAGAGAGAGAGAGAGGGTTCACCAACGCCACTGGTGTTGAGTTCGCGGTGAGATACGATTTTGACAGTGAAAAGTGGAGTCAGTTCACATCTGAGAGAGAGATAGAGAGAAGACTCACCGTCGGTCTACCAGAGTTGTTGCGCTGGTGAATGTTCATCGGTTCTACAGCTGCTTGAGAGTGTGAGGAGGATGTGAAGAGAAGAGAGGTTCGGCACTAGGCAGTTCGACTAACTGGAAAAGTGGAAAGAGATGAATGAGAAGGGTTACTTAGGATATTAGGGTTTTTGGGTTTAGTCTATAGGTCAGACCGGGCCAGGCTCGAGCCGAGCTATTTTGGCAAATCCCAAGTCTGACTCGAATTTATTGCAGGTCAGGCTTTTTGGCCCGAGGTCAAGCCCACGGGCTCATTTGCATGTTCAAGCCCGTCCGGGGGTTGGGCCGGGCGGGGCCGTCAGGTCACCCGGCCCATGAATAGGTCTAATTAGGATCTATTTGTACATCGGTTTGGAAATGTTTTTCTATTCTGAAAATATCTATTAAAAAACGTCACATCACCCTTTCAAAAACAAAACCCTCTCCCGACATTATTTTCTTTCAAAAATAATAGAAACAAACAAAAAATTAAAGCAAAAATAAAGGAAAATAGAAGAAATAAAAATAAAAATAAAATACAATAACATAATGTACTTTTATTGTTTATTTCTTGTTTTTATAATTTCAAATCAGCATTCCGTTATTCCTTTAATTTTAATTATTTTGATCAAATAGACATTAAGATCAAAAATGTCATTTTGTACTTTGCTTTTAGAGACCCATTAATAACTAAAGCAGTTGCAAAGTAGAGGGTTGTCTTTAATGAGTTCGGATCTTCTACCCACGAGAATCTTGTTCATGTCTACCCACAACACACTACCCCCCGTGAATTGGGAACATCTTCCCCTGCATAATAATATAGAGAGGATGAGATGTTCTCCATGTGTGGCTGCGATAAATGTGGGTAAGGTTCTCGTGGGCAGGAGATCCATACTCGTCTTTAATGCACAAACTATTGTCTTAGTAAAAAGACCCATAAAAATATGATGAAATCTGATAGAATCTTAAATATTAATTACAAAGTCTTGATTTCATACACGACACCTACACAAACAGCCCTTTAACCTACAAATACTTCAACAGTAGAAAAAATATGTTTTCATCCATAGAGGGGACTCGAGCAATCTGAGTTGTGAAAATGGTAAAGTGCTTAACCTTATCTTGCTTCCTCATGGTGCTCGTCTTTGTCTCTTCAGGTTCGTTCTGCTAGCATCTGTGCTTCTCTTCTGCATTTCTTCTGTGATTCATTTCATCCAATTTCCTTTGCAAGGATTAAAATTTCTATACATATCAATACTTAATATAGGTTTCGGTACGTATCAATATAGCCGGTTTTTTTTATTGTATCGATATTTTAATCTTTTTATAAAATTTTATTTTAACAGAAAAAAAAACATTATTCAATTTAAATCTAGCATGGCCTTAGCCCTTCATCATTTATCTACATCTCTCAATGTTGCAGTAAATTGCATTGAACCAGTGAAAGGATGGCCTGTGAAAGAAAAAACACAAGAAGGATGCATATATTACTTTCCCGGCTGCGATAATTGTCATAAAGGACCAAAAGGACAATGTCTACAGCATCATCCCGACAAAAAACACTTCAAGAGTGTGAAATGTGTCACCACACCTCTCGGTGAGAAGCAATGCGCATGCACATACGACGATCCATGTTCTCTATAAACTGCATGTTCATCCTTCTTACAATAACATATACCCTAATATGTTAATAATAAGAGCTGAGGCTTGTGTATTACTTCTTCTATTGTCTTATTAAGGGCCTATTTGGTTTGTGAGAATAGTGATATGGAATTGGAATTGAAATGAGTTATTGTGATTCTAACTGTTTGTTTCAAGGCTTTTAAAATCAGATCAGATATGGAACTGTTTTAAAGACCAATTCCTGGTTTGAATTGTCCAATCGTTCGAATTGTTTTAGGAACCAGTTCTTGGGTCATATGGTCCAATTGTCTAATTCAAACAAACAGCCTGTTTTGACTTTAAAAAATAATAAAAAACAGCCAAAAAACAATATATGTGCCGACAGGTCAACTGCCCAAGTAAGCAGGTTTCTGACCAAATCGATGGTTGTTTGCCAAAAAACAATTTTAGGGTGAAACGAAAACGATTACCTGACTGATTCCCGAGTTTTCCAATCCGATCATCTGGTCTAGTCTAGTTTTAAAAACCACAATTTAATTGGATGGAAATAAAATCCTATTCCCGTTCTTAATAGAATAGCCATCCCCTTCCCCTTCTTTGTGAATGAAATCCCACTCAAAGTGATTCCGATATTCATGTTAATTTTTGTCTGAACCAAATAAACTATGAAAATAGACTATACCGAGGGATTGCAATTCGTATTGAAATTGTGAATAGTTTAAGTCTCTTTCTACATTACTCATTTAGAAATGATAATTCATAACTGTCGATCGACTATGAATAATAGTAATTCGTAACTGTCGACTATGAACCATTCGTAGTTAAATTACGCTTTAATGTATGATGGCCCCATGTTTTGGAAAGCTTATTTTGAAGCATTTGTTGGAATATGTGATTATTTCAATCGGGTTTCATAACAATAAGCATTCATTGGTGTTTGATAAATAAATCCGAATAAATGATTATTCATGGAAATAAATCCATTTTGAAAGAAAAAGGGTTCGAGTATGATATGAGTGGGTTTTAAGCATTTATTGCTTTCTGATATGTCTTAATCCACCCCATATTTTCAAAAAAACATGTACTACCCTCCATTTGAAAAAAGTTTCACCAAACAAATAAGCATTTACTAATTAATAAGCACTCCAAAACATGGGCTAACTCTTCTGCAATTTGAACTATTTTCTTTCCGATGTTGTCACCACGAAAAGAGTCCCACAAAAGCAGAAGGGATGTTCTCAATCCCATGCGAGATGTCCTCAAGAGAGTAAATTTCGCTATTGCGGAAATGCTCGGAAGTTGTCGAGATGAAATTAGCAAACATGTGCAGGAAATCAACGAGTAGGAAGCCTTGGATAGTAATTCTCTTTCTAAATTATGTCTATCAAGGTTTTTAAAATTGGACCAGACAAGGAACCGTTCTGGGTCTGGTTCTCAGATCAAACGGTCCAACCATTCAGGCTGGACAAATTAAATGGTCCACTCTGACAAAAAAAAACAGTCAAAAACCATTGTCTAGGTCAATAGTTTGGTCATCCGGGTCAGTGATTTGTTGACCAAATCAATGGTTTTGGCTAAAAAACGGTTTTGAGGTGAAACGGAACCAATCAGATGATGATTCTCAATTTTCCAGTCTGACCATCCAGCCCGGTTTTGAACACTGATGTCCAACTTAACTCGCTTCTCACTCACAACACCAGTATATTCAGAAATTACTCCGCACACTACGATTCAAATTCGCATCTATGCCCCACAGCATATCCAAATCATGTATTGGGAACATCTCCACTAACAACTTTGAGAGATGTTACTAATGCATGCTGAGATGTACATGTGGGCGTTTGTGGGGCGCACATTTGATCTCCAGCAATTCTTCCGAAGTTGTTCATGTTGGCAATTGCAGGCTCCAACATCTCTCCCCCCACATTATCGAAGTATATATCGATCCCATCAGGGAAGTCCCTACTGATACCAACAAGATTAAACCATTAACTGTTAATTATTAGTCATTAATAAGTTTTTCATTTGATATAGAAGAGAAAGACAAAAGTGGTATTGTAATTCAGGCATCTCATTGCAACCTTTCAAGAGTTGTCTTCAGATCAGGTTCCAATTCCTTATAGTTGAATGCATCATCAAAAACTAATTTTTTTTTAAGCAGATCCACCTGCAACTAGCTAATAAGAAACTGTCAATAAACAAGTAAAGTGAGGTCTTAGAGGAAATGGTTTACATACTAAAACAAGGATAAACCACCGAGAATCCTTGATACTAGCAGGTAAATTCATGAACGCATGGATTGAGTAGAAGTTTGGTTACATTTGGATTTAGGGTATAGGGGCGAATTTTTTTCATTCCAGCTAGCTCATATATATGTGTATGTGTTATTTTATGTTATATCTTATATATAATATTATAATATGACACTTATTTCAGCCCGGTCCATGATGACCCCTAATTCAGGGCTGTAAATCAGTTGGCTAAATTTTAACATCAGGCTTGGGCTGGGGTTCAGGCCGCATTGAAAATTTATCAAACTCCCACCAATCTTACCCAAGTTTCGCCCCCATTTGGGTTTTGTCGTTTGACATCACTTGGGTCTTAGGTAGGGTCCATTTTAGGGTTTAGTCTTGGTTTGGCCCTAAACCTAATTCCAAGGTTCAAAATTTACGGGCGTATTGTATCATATCGGGAGCTCTCTAATACCCCAATAAGCAATATTTCAGATTTTGAGCGCTTTCAGGAGGTAGCCATTCCTAAAGCCAACCCCTTGAAGCAATTTTAGTAAAAAAAAAAAAAAAAACTAAAAAAAATATCAAGTATCAAAACACCCAATATACCTAGTGGTGTGTATGGGGTGTTTCCATACTTTGAACCTTGCTTAACCCAATCTATCAATCTAGTTAGCCAAAAAGAAGTTAAGAAGGTCAATGAGAAATTTAAAGAGGAAATTTGGGATTTAATGGGAGAGGGAATATTTTACAAACATTGACTATTAGAAAGAGAGATCTTCTTGGTCTCTCCGGTGGCTTGTGCGTAATCTGGGCTGATCATATTAATGTACAAATTGTTACTATAAAAACCTTATTATTGCAAGTGTAGGGAATCAGGCTGAGAGAGGTATTTGGAACTTACTTTGTGCCTATGGCTTCCCCCAAAGGAGAAGACCGACCAAAACTGTGGCAATCAATAAGAGATTTTCAATCTCAATTCAATAGTCCATGGACAATTCTGGGAGATCTAAACGCTATAACAAATAGCAAAGAAAAATCAGGTGGTCAGGCTGTTAATGACAAAGACACAAGAGCGTTTAATTCTTTCATAAATGATCGTGAACTCTTGGACGTGGGCTTCCATGGTCCAGCTTATACCTGGACAAATAAAAGATTGGTGCACCTGCCCATTAAGGAGCATTTGGATAGACTCTTAGCCCACCCATCTTGGCCGCAGTTGTACCAGAAGGTCATGGTAAAACATTTGCCGGCAATTGGGAGTGATCACAATCCCATTCTTTGTAACTTAGTAGGTTTCAAGAGATGAGTGAAAATTGTTAAGAGATTTGAAGTTCTTTGGACTTCTTGTGATGGATATGCTGATATTCTCTCATCAGTTTGGTCCACTCAATCTGTCTCCTTTCCTCAAAAGTGCGTGAATTGTAAGTCTTTTTTATGGAATTGGTTTCGTTCCTACTTAAAATTTCCCTTAAAAATTCAAGAAATCAAAAAGGATTAAAATTATTAATTCATAATATATTATCATTTATCTTGCAAAAAGCCCTAAGCGGGTTTATAATTTGATGCTCTCCGAAGATTAATTTTTACAGTTAGGGCACGGCACAAAGACTCCCCCCCAAAAAAGAGGGTTTGTAGGTAATTTTAGTTATTTCTATTCGCGGGAAAAACGAACTCACCGCCAAAATACATACCTTTGACTCGTTATTGTCCGTTTCGAAACACGCCAAAACACCTGAACAGCGCACCGCCGGTCTCCGTCACCATCTCCATCTCGCCGTCGCCGCTTCGCTAACAGCGCCGGCGGACGGTGGGGAGACTGGGCAGACTGCGCACCTCTTTCCTCCCTCATCTCCTCATCTGGAAATGGGGAAGTCATCTCCGTCGGACATAGAGTCGAGGACTGATAATGCTCGAGCCCCGCAGTCCTTTTATCCGCCCATGAGCAAACCATGGTTCCCTTGGCTCATGCCCACATTCGTCATCGTAAATGTGGCCGCATTTGTTTACACCATGTACATTAACAACTGCCCGGCCACAACCGGTCGCCATAGATGTGTGTTCCCCTCTCTCGGCAGGTTCTCTTTCCAGCCTCTCTCTCAGAACCCCCTCTTTGGCCCCTCAACCAAAACGTAAGCCCTTCTCCATAACGTTATCCAATTTATTTTTTTCCGTCTTCTATCTTCATTTTCATAGTTCAATTTTCTTCTTCTACATGGGATTCTATTTGTAGGTTCATTGCCATTTTCTCTATTTCCTTTCCTGCTGTTTTTTTTTTTTTTTGATGTAGGAAGTTTAAGTGTTTATTTTTATTTTTTCAATTTATTTTCTCTATGGATATCTTTTCTATATTCCTTTTTCTCCTGTATTAATTTTTACGGATGATGTCGATTTCCACGAATGCTGGATGACTAACACGTTTATTTGATAAAAGGATTTCAGTTAGGTCCTCTGGGAAATTAGGAATTGTCAAGGTAGAAGGTTGTTTGGACTGTTGTTATATGTCTCTCTCCTCTCTCTCATGTGTTATAGAGTACTATGATTGGGTTTTCTGTTAGGTAACTATAACACGGATTTTATCTTTTCTACATGAATGCGTCTCGTGGTGCACGATTTAGTTAAGCTTCATTCAAGAAACATACAGCCAGATGGGGTTTGTGGACCATACTTTTTATTTTTTATAAAAGAGATTGCTCAACATTATCACAACAGGGATTACATGGTCAATCTAGATGGTCCTATAGGACCAATGTGGTCAGTTCAGAGGCATTCTTCAGCCATGATGCCCGGATACAGGCATGGACATAGACACGAGAAATTGGGATACAACTCTCCATTTCCCAAAATTGTAGACATGGACACGAGTATGGGTATCCCATGTAATATGCTTATATCATGCATTTATATCTAGTTTTTAGAGCTAGATGCCATTTCTCAAGACTTTTGTCATCATCATCTCATCATCACTTAAGCTAGCCTTGTTCCATCTATATGGGGTTGGCTACATGAATCCTGTCCAGCCATTCTGTTCTGTTCAATACCATATCCGTTGTTAAATTATGAGCCCTTGAATCATTTCTCACTACATCAGCTCATGTCCCTTTTTCTCTGCCCCTAATTCTTCTATCGCTTCAATTTGTAACAGATCACTTCTTCTCACTGTTGCTGTAGATGGTTTTCTCTGCACATATTCAAACAATCATAGTCTAGTTTCCCTCACTTTATCCTCTGTTGGAGCTACTCCTAGGTTTCTTAAAATAAGTTCGTTTCTGGTCCTATCCTTTCTAGTTTTCCTGCTCAAGATGTATGTATTGCCAAATACAATTAAATTTCTAACATGTGCTGATACTTTAATAGCATTATTTGTTAAAGCATACCACTTCATATATTTTGAAAGTGTTAATGCTATGGAGTACATCTAGAAGTATCCATGCAGTATTCAGCATTGTATCTGATACCAGTGTGCTAGGCATATACACCGTATAGGTATTTGGATATCATAGTTCTTCAGCATTTTTTTGGTAGGAATAGTTCTTCAGCATATACACCACGGTTTTGGGAGGTAAATTCTACAGGGAAAACAGTACAAGCATAAAGTGATTTCTCCATTTGCGATATAATAAACTTATAAATCTGAAATTCCAGATATATCTGTTTCTTAGATAAGAGTCTTTGGAATGTGTTCTAGTACTGGGGACTATCCAATAAAATTTGAGACATGAAGGGAGGAAAGCAAGATTTTATATGAAGTCATCGTTTTAGCTGTGACATGCATGTGTTTTTAGTTAACCAGCCAAAAATGTCTACAGCCAGGAGTTATGTCCTACCCTTCTGATTTTTGCAGGCTAGAACTAATGGGAGGACTTGAGTGGAGATTAGTGGTGAAGGAAGGTGAAGGATGGCGCCTGATCTCTTGCATATGGCTTCATGCTGGAGTTATTCATTTGCTTACTAATATGATAAGTCTTCTTTTTATAGGCATCCACCTTGAACAGGAATTTGGCTTTTGTAAGAACTTAAATGCCCATATATAAACTCAAATTTTGATCCCTTCCAGGCTTTTCTTGTTCTTTCTTTCCTTTACCAATAGAATTTCTTGTTGCCTTGTCAAAAGAAAAAAAAATCAGATTATGTTTACCTTAATTAAATTAATCCTCACTGTTGGGTTTTGCAGTGAAAGTAGGACTAGTATATGTTATTTCAGGCTTTGGTGGGAGCTTATTATCTTCCCTTACTCTTCGGTCATCCATATCAGTTGGTGCTTCGGGTGCACTTTTTGGAATGCTGGGTGCCATGCTTTCTGAGCTTATCACAAATTGGACAATCTATGCAAATAAGGTACCTTATAACTTTATACTCTATTAGAAAATTTATGAGAAAAATCATTACTCAATAAAGTTGAGTGACTTTATGTGTATCCATATTTGTAAATCAATTCTCTGTGAGCTGAATTCAGATCTAGAAGAAAACAGATCTAGGGGTGTCAAGAATGGTTGATCCCTACCCCAAAGAGCCTCTTTTATATTAAAGAGATAAAAAGAATGTACAGTTACAAGAATGCCCTTACAGGGCCGAAAGATAAAAAGAACAAATAAAATAATAAGAACTATGATATTGTACAACAAGGACTATTCTAATAATGTACATCAAGATATATCTTCACACTCCCCCTCAAATTGATGCATAGACATCAGCATCAGTTTGCCCAAAAGAATGAGATGTCGACTCTTAGTCATGGCCTTGGTGAAGATGCCGACAATCTGCATGTGAGAGGCAACATGAGTAAGAGATATAGAGCTTGCAACAAGGAGGCTTCTAATAAAGTGACAATCCACCTCGATATGTTTAGTCCTCTCATGAAAGACTGGATTAGATGCGATCTTGATAGCACTGGTGTTGTCAGCATATAAAGGGATAGGAGTAGGAAGAGAAATCCCAAGATCAATGAAAAGTGACTGCAGCCAAACAATCTTGCTACATGCAGAAGACATAGTTCTATACTCGGCTTCAGTGGAAGACTTAGAGACAGTTTGCTGTTTCTTGCACTTCTAGGAGATGAGAGAGTCACCCATGAAGACGCACGACCCAGTAGTGGATCGACGAGTGTCAGGGCAACCAGCCCAATCAACATCAGTATAAACCCTCAATTGTATGGGTGATGAGGAAGAGAAAAAACAGTCCTTGAGAGGTAGTGTCTCGAACATAACGGATGAGCGGCGAACTACAGTCATATGAGGTTGTCTTGGGGTAGAGACAAATTGACTAACAACCTGAACAACATGTGAAATATCAGGCCTGGTCATAGTAAGATAGATCAAAGAGCCAACAAGCTGACTGTACAGGGTGACATCAGGAAGGATGAGGCCTTTGGATTTAGATAGCTTGGCATTCAGCTCCAGGGGGTATCAACATGTCTCTCATCAGTGACTCTAGCAAGTTTGACAAGATTAGAGGCGTATTTTTGTTGACAAATAAAATACCCTTGATTGCTACGATGAACTTCCAAACCCAAGAAGTAAGTGAGAGGACCTAGGTCCTTTCATGTGAAATGAGTTATGAAGTAAGGACTTCAGCTCACGAATGTCGTCATGGTCATCCCCCATTAGGAGCATGTCATCAACATATAATAGAAGGATAGTGATGCCCTGGGGTCTTCTTTTAACAAAGAGGGAGTAGTCAGAGGAACTCTGATTATACCCAGCTGCAACAACATCCTGGAAGCGCTCAAACCAAGCCCTGGGTGCTTGCTTCAGGCCATATAAGGACTTCTTCAGTTGATAGACACGTGAAGGATCATTGTAATATCCAGGCGGAGGTCTCTTGTAGACTGTCTCCTTTAATTTGCCATGAAGGAACGCATTCTTCACATCTAATTGGTAAATAGTCCAGGAATGAAAAGCAAAAATGGCCATAAGAGTCTGAACTGTGGTGATCTCAGCAACCGGGGTAAATGTTTCTTCATAATCAATCCAATATTCCTGACTGTATCCTTGGGCAACTAGTCGGGCCTTATATCGATCAAGAAAGCCATATAATTTCAGTTTGATTGTATAGATCCAACGACTTTCAACAATAGAAGCATCTAGAGGAGCTGGCATAAGATCCCAAGTGTCATTCTCATGGAGGGCTTGAATTTCGGCATCCATAGCTTCTTTCCACTAAGAACTTCTAATGGCTTGTTGATAAGATCTAGGGATATCTGTGGAAGAAAGTACAACAAAAAAGGAACTATGGTTTGAAGGAAAACCATAGCGGTCAGGAGGTCGAGAGATACGGGTGGAACGACGAAATGGAATAACTGAACTACTATTTGAAATAGAAGGATCTTGGGTCAAGGTATCACTTACAAAAGATATCTGAGATGAATGCTCCAGACCGGGTGGAAGGAGGGTTGTAGGCGCAGGAGTTGGGACACGTAGCCACTTGCGGGTGAAGACAAGAAGATCTCTCTCGGTTGAGGAAGTGGTAGTGTCATTTGAATCAAAGTCCTGCAAAACAGAGATGGAAGGAGTAGACAATCAGCAAAGGAGATATGTTCAAGGAACACAACATTCCGAGAAATCCAAATACGACGAATAGCAAGATCATAACACAAAAATCCTTTGTGGTTAGGACTATATCCTACAAAGGCACACATAGCAGACTGAGCAGTTAATTTAGATCGTTCACGAATAGGAAATGAATAAAACAAAGACATCCAAAAACATGAAGGCTAGAGAAATCTAGGGATAACCAAAAGTTTTTGGAAGGGAGAGGTGTTGCCTAGAACAGAGGATGGAGGAAAATTGATCAAATACACGGCTGTACTGGCTGCTTCTACCCAAAGCGAAGTTGGAATATGAGACTCCTATAGTAATGTCCGCACAACACTGAGAATGTGTCTGTTCTTCCGTTCAGCTACATCATTCTGTTGTGGAGTTTCTGGGCAGCTGCACTGAGGTTGAATTCCGTGACTTCTCAAATATGCCAAGAAGTCTCCATCTCTATATTCTCCCCCAAATCTGAGCGGAGGATAGTCACACTGCACTTGAATCGATTTTGCACCATAGTATGAAACAATTTAAATGCACCAAAGACTTCTGATTTGTGTCGCAGAAAATAAATCCAAGTATATCTGGTACAATCATCTATAAATAATACGAAATATCTGTACCCCAATCATGAAGTAATAGAAGCAAACCAAACATCACTATGCATTATCTCAAAAGGTTTAGTGGCATGCTCAGATTTATGAAGAAATGGTAAAACATGACTTTTACTCAAACAACACGTAGTGCAAGAAACATCAAGAGTATCAACAGGGGGGATTTTATTCTTAATCAAACCAGAGGCAAACAAAAATTTTAATTTTTGGGAATATGGATGACCCAATCATTTATGCCATAAATCCCAAATATTATTTCTATAACTCAACATAGAATTGGACAAAGAACTAAGTAAAGCTGAGGATGCCCTCGGTTGAGACTTCTCGAACTCCAGTGCAAACAGATGGCCCAGTCTACGCCCCTTCCCTTTCACCTTCCCAATGTGCCAGTCTTGTATCAAGCAACCATCATGAGAAAAAGTGAGGACATTTCCTTCATCAACAAGCTGACCAACAAAAATAATAGTAGTAGTAAGGTTGGGTACTATGAGGGTTTTGGAGAGAGGAAAGGATCTGGTTAGTGACAGTTGAAGCAATTGAAGGGACAGATCATTACTACTAGCGATGCCTAATTTTTCACCATTAGCAGTAATAATTTGTTTATGGTGAGTTTTAGTGGAAGGGATTGGGTGGTTGAGGTACGCTTTTGTCATATGGTTGGTGGCACCTGAATCTATAATCCAAGCATGTGGAGGGGAAGAACAATATGCAGAGAACTTACTAGACAAGCCAATAGCAGAGAAAGTAGAGGAAATAGCAAAAGATACCAGTTGTTGAACCCTTTCTTCATCCATGACACCTGTTGACTCACCTTTCATTGAGGACTCACCCTTGGTAGATACAATGTCTGTTGCTGGTCCATCTGTTGCCTGATAGGCCCGATGCTGAGTCTTTTTCTGAGAGCCCTTAGCTGGTCGGACTGGACAGTCTGGAATGATGTGACCATGTTGCTTGCAATAGGTACACACATTCTTCTTCTTACAGTGAGATGCTATATGTCCAAAACCCTTACACTCATGGCGCTGGGTTTTGGAGAGGTCCTTGGAGGTTGGCTTCTTACCCCCATGAGCAACAAAGGCTGTTTCAGCCCCAACTTTAGTCATCTTCCCATCAAACCCGGCTGCAGTGAGAAGTTTACTCTCTTTTCTCAGAAGTTTCCCTAAAACAGAATCCATATCTAGAAGTTCCCCTACTCAGAATGTTGGACTTGATTATCTCATATTTAGGTTTGAGTCTCATCAAGAACTGAGCCACCTTTCTCTTCTCAAAGTGCTTCTGAAGATATTTTACACACTCCATTGGATCTGAGGGTTCAATGTGAACAATCTCATACTCAGTCCATAAATCAAGAAAACCAGAATAATATTCCTTTATCCTCCTATCTCCTTAACTGTAAGAGAATATTTTTTATTCTATCTGATATTGCTTAGATATGTTGGACTGTTGATAAACCTTTTCTAGATACATATACATCTCATGTGTTGTTTTCATTCTCCTCATAGGAACAGATATATGATAGTCAATAGAACTCAGAATCCAAGAAACAAGTTTGCCATTGTCCAACTTTCATTGTTGTAAAGCTTTGGCCTCGGTCTCAGCTGGTTTGGTGACTGTTCCATTTAGATATCCTTCTAAACCCTTTCCCTCAACATAAAAGTCGAAGTGAAACTTCCACATCCCGTAGTTCTGTCCATTCATCTTTACAGGGATGATATCACCTCTGTCTGAAGCCATTTCAGCAAGAAAATAGCACAAATAGGGTTCGGTTTCACCGGAGATTGTTCAAGAGCCAAAACGAAGAGAGGCTGAACACACAGTCCAGAAAAGGAAAGGCTGGGCGCAGCTGCCAAGAAGAAGAGTCCAGATCTCTCTCTCCAAACTTCATGGATCTCCGTAAAAATTTTAGAATATGTTGAGAAGGGTTGGGCGACAACTCATTTCAATTCTTGCTGCAAACGGAGGTCAAATGAGAGAGATCCAATAAAATCTCTCTCTGGGTGTGCAGAAAACAGAAGAGGAGTTCCTGGATAGATCAAAACAGTCCAGGACCACTTGGCAAAGATGTAGGTTTTCGATAGATCATGAAGGCAAGATGGATTGGAGAGAAGGAAGATCAAAGAGCAACCTACTTTGATACCATGTGAATTGAATTCAAATCTAGGGGTGTCAAGAATGGTCGACCCCCACCCCAAAGAGCCTATTTTATATTAAAGAGATAAAAAGAATGTACAGTTACAAGAATGCCCTTATAGGGCTGAAAGATAAAAAGAACAAATAAAATAATAACTATGATACTGTACAACAAAGACTACTCTAATAATGTACATCAAGATATATCTTCACATTCTCCATGCTAGTTTTAAAAAAATATAACTTGTTGAGATCTTTTAAGCTTTTGCATGATCCAAGAGTTATGTATTGTTCATTAAATGGGTATCAAATATAAAAAATAGGCCGTTTCTCAGTGTCGGTCCCAGCTATATGGGGTCTTGGGTGGGGTAGACTAGATACAGTCCTAACCTTTGGCTTTTTTCTACATGGCAAAAAGCAATTACCAATAGAAATGTTTATTAATTAAGAAGAAGTGATTATTTTGTTTTTCATATGTAAAAAAGGAAAATGTTACTCTAGCATAAAACATTGTACATAGAATTCATGACTTGCAGTCCTCAAGTTGACTCATTCTAGTTGAATTTAGAAAATCCTCTACCACATCCCATGGCATCTGTTTTTAACTTATTGTTTTGTTTTTCTTAAATGGATTTTTTTTTTGTTTTTGTTTTTCATTCAGTGTGCAGCACTTTTGACCCTCATGTTCATAATCATCCTCAATTTGGCCATGGGTTTTCTCCCTCATGTGGACAATTCTGCTCATATTGGAGGATTCCTTTCAGGGTTTTTTCTTGGTTTTATTCTTCTCATTCGTCCTCAGTTTGGATGGGTTAACAATAAGCATATTCCCCCAGGATATGATCTGCCATATACGAAACCAAAACACAAATGTTATCAATATCTTTTGTGGATTATGGCCTTTTCCATTCTAACTTGTGGGTAAGTCACTGAAATAGCCTCAACCTTGGTGTTCTCTATGAGTTCACAACATTGGTTAACAAAAAAACTCTGAACATCTTGGAACTCAATTTTGTTTTTTGCAGATACGTTACTGGCTTGGCCAGGCTATACGGTGTGGAGCCACTGAAACACTGACATTATATTCTCCTGAGCATAGTGTTGTTAAACCATCCACTTCTTTGTTAGTACATTTCACTAATCTTTGTGCATTGAGCACAAAGCTACCAACTACCCTCATCAGGATTAACCATTTCTTGCTTTTCTTCATGTCCTAACCTTTGAAGCTTTTGCACCCATTCTCTCTCAACGTGTATCCTCTAATTGGAAGTGAAAGGGTAAGGGGGGGAATGTGCCTGAGTCCAGCTCATGGAAATAGTTATATGTGAAATCCCCAGCATATCTCAAAGGACCGTGTGAAAACAGTAACCGATTATATATATAAATACCACTATTCATGAGTTTGTTTCTACAATAGCAGAGGCTGTAGTTTGTTTCTAAAAGGCTGTAGACTACATATCTTGAATCTGGTAATCAGTATGAATTATATATGTATATCTTACCCTTTCAAGGGGATTTTTTTTCATTGAATCAAAAGTGTTAGTCTTACCATGGAAAATGAATGTTCATGAACAAGTTTAGGTGCTCCATGCAGGTGATGTTTTTGAAGTAGATCCAGAGAAGGTACTTAACAGAGGGATGTCAGTGGGTCGGGTTAAGTGATAAACCCACATTGATTTTAATTGGGTTTCAGATAGAGTTTGACTTCAGGTGTACCCGTACCAAATCCAACCCATTAACATTGCAGCATCAAAACACTTGTATAGCTAATCTGGTTGAGTATACGTGTTCTGTATGGGAGGGTCGGGCTGGATTCAGTTGTCCCATATTTGTTTGGTTGGTTAGGGTTGGAGTTTGCGTTTGGTTGCAGTGCATTTTTATTTATGCTAGTACAAATGCATGGGAGTGCAAATGAAAATAATGCACATTTTTGTTTTTGTTTTGGGTTTATTTAACACACCACCCCATAGTGGTGTGTTATATCTGACTTTTAAGACTCTTTATTTGGGTAGTATTTTTGGTGATGAGGGAGTTCGGATGTACCCTCAAGCACATCCCACCCATGCATTTGAAACATCTCCCATAGTTGTCATGGGGAGTCAATGCGAATTCATGACTGATGAGGTGGCTTGGGAACATCTTCCATGTTTGTCCTGGGGAGATGTTTCACCAATGCACAATTGGGATGTGCTATAGGTTTTCTTGGAGAAGGTTTTGTAAGTTGGGTTTCTCAAATAAGCTTAAGCTGTTAGGTGAGGTCCATGAATATGTTGATATTCTCCAACACGCCCCCTCACATGAGAGCCCATTGGGCTTAAAGTGTGAACAAGCATAGCCCGCCCACCCATACCCTGTGCTGAAACTTAATTAATTATAATGGGGGTAATGATGATTGAACACAAGACGACTTGGTCAAAGTGGCTTTGATACCATCTTAAAGAACCATTCAACCTAAAAGCTTAAGCTGCTAGGTGAATTCCTTGAATATGTTGATATTCTCTAACAGGGTTTATATCCAAGAATCCAATTGTTTCTTGGAATTTGCTGAACAATGGCCTCAAGACTCATTATAGAACTTTTCAGTTTGATCTGAAGCTTGGTTCCTTTGGATGTGATGGAAATTGGATTTTCTCCTTACAGAGCTCTCCTACCTCACATCCCATTGCAGCCATATATGGGGAACATCTCCCATGAATGACAACATGTAAATAACTAAATATGGTTGTTTCCAATGGGTCGTAGTGTGGAGCAAATCTATCTGGATTCACTGTGTGGTTGAATCCTTGGAACAATAGTGTGGTGTGTTATGGATTTAATCATTGCTGGTGTCTGGACTTTGTGAGTAATTCATCTGTTGTGGCTGATGGGGTAAGATTCTAGTATTATTGGTCAATAATACTGGATTACTTTGCTGATTTAGGTGATAGGAGAGGGAATGAGATGACGGATATTTTTTGGTGACGAGGAAAAAATAACCTTCGTATATATAGTGGGATGAATTCACACTCCATGGTTCGATTCTTTCCTCGGATCGCAAGTCGACCAAAATTTAATAACCAAAATCCATGAAAAGACAACTAGCAATAAATATGCAGCATACTAGTCTACTAGTCTGTTAATGACTTCTGGTTTCAAGTTTTCAATGGCTAATGGCTAGATGCATCAACTCTCGCAGAATTATAGATATTATTCATGAAGAGCATCTCAGGTAAAACTTGCCCGGCTAACTTCATTTTTTGCATTCACATATATTGCACATTTACCCAGGTAAGCATAGTTTTCGCTTGCTTGTTATAGATGCATGGATAAATTAATTGTCTAAACCCTTTGAAGGTATCGATTTCTTGGGTAATTAAGGTCATGTTTCATTTAATTCTCATTTTTTCTCATTTTTATCCAAGATGAAATTTTAAAATGGACAAGAATGGATAAAAATAGGGAGAATGATAAAATATTGTTATGAACCAAACATTTATTTTTCCTAAAAATGAATTCTTGTCAAACTGATAAGTGTCCTATGTTGCTCATTTTCGTTCTTCAAAAAAAAAAAGTGCCATTATTCATAAACCGCCAACCTAGGTCTCCAAAGCTATTGGTATAGATGTTTATCGGTGGATGGTCGATAGTCAATGTTTACCAGTTGGCATAGTTGTTTTGTACTTTCGTAAAAGTGCTTTAGTAAAAATGGTTTTATAAAATTGCTTTCGTAAATGTATTTTTTATTAAAGTGCTTTCATAAAAGTACTTTTATAAAAATACTTTCATAAAAGTGCTTAATGTAAAAGTACTTTTATAAAATTGCTTTCGTAAAAGTATTTTACTTTCACAAAAGTACTTTTCATAAATTTATTTCTATAAAAGTGGTTTTGTGAAAGTTCTTTCATGTAAAAGTATTTTTATAAAAGTGCTTTCGTAAAAGTGATTTCATGTAAAAATATTTTATATAAAAGTACTTCATACTTTTGTAAAAGTGTCTTCTTAAAAGTGATTTTGCAAAAGTAAACATCTATGGCAGCAGTTTTGTAGGTAGAGTCCTTAAAGAATGAAAATGATCAAGATGAGGCATGATTATTTTTCATGTTAGGTTACTCAGTTTTTGTGCTATGGGGCTGATTTTTCATTCTAAAAAGAATGTGGCCCATGGCAAGAATTTTGTAACCAAACATTCTAATGTTATTCGCTTTTGCTCATTCTTGATTGAAATGAACAAGAATTAAAAAAATGAGGCCTAGAGCATTGAACCAAACATGGCCTAATACTCTTGGATAAATTCATTTACATGGGGCCAGCGCAATAGCACAAAACTATGCTTTATTCTGCATACAAAAAAAAATTTTGGGAGTGGGGCAAAAGCAATGTAGAGAGGGAGAGAATAGAGGGAGAGCAAGACGAGAAACTAGTTTATTGTGAACTAGGATTTTTAGATTGGCGATCTTCACCCCACATACACATGCCGCTTGGGAGATGTTCCCAATATCTATCAAATCGAATTACATGTTCAAATTTAATGTTTGTAATCGAATTCGAATATCTATCAAATCGAACTACATATTCAAATTCAATTCAATAAAATAATTGATATGAAAAAAGTGTTCGACCGTAATATGTCCTGTATTACTCATGCATAGATATTTGCAATATATGGTTGGATGTGCATGTGGAATGTGCTCTATCGAGAGTCAATACAAATTCGTACTCCCAACAAAATCCCCAACCAACACGTTCCAGCATGAGCTATATCCATAGTAGGGGCGGATTCAATTATATTGGTGGGGGGTGGGGGGGTCCTTGGCCCCCAAACTTTTTGTTAAACCATTATTCATTGGAAGCAATGTCATAAAAAAATTATTAAGGCTCTATTTGGGAACGATGCAAATGGAGTGTAAACCCCGGTTTAAGGTAAATATGTACTTTGGTCCAGTTTTGCTGGTGTTTGGCAATAATACAATTATGCATTGACAAATGTTTACATTCAAAATGATATGTAAATGTACATTGATAAAAAAGAAGTAAATTTGCATTCAATGTGGGCTTTTGTTAAAAAAGACATGTTTTATTGGGATTCATGTTTGTATCCATTACGGTTAAAAGTCTATTTGGTAAAATGGTAAATTTGTCAATGCAAAACTAACCCAACTTTGCATATACATGAACCATTTTATACTGCGTATTTGCATTCACACTATTTGCGTCACTTTTGCTATCACATTGCCGTAGTGCTCAGCTAAAATCAAAACTCATGACCTTAGATGCATTACAATGGCCCCACCAAGACATCACCTTATCTTATTCCAGTCTGGTTCAGGGAGACACAACATTGTAACCACATTTACAAAATTTTTTGACACCTATCCTTTAAAATACCCTCAGCCCACCATTTAAAAGATTAAAAATAACTTTTGATAGTTGTCAGAATATTTATTAAGTGCTCGATGAACATGCTTACCCAATGTTGTGGCTACTATATCCCACAATAATCTCATTCAAGGTGGGCCTGTGGGGGCATGGTAGCATAGCGCTATGACACTTAGGAAATGTGGTTTGTGTCATGGTGTTTGGATCTCCTGCACATGTTTACCCATGTAACATTGCAGCTACACATGGTGAACATTTCATTCCCCTACATAGTATTATGCATGGGAGATGTTTCTTCCAATGCATAGGGATAGGGAAAGTGTATTGTGGGTAGAGTGGGTAGAGTTCTTTTGTGGGCAAGAGATCCAGAGTCTGTGTCGTCTTAAGGTTTGGAATTGGGATCCTCTGTTTTTCCACCCTGTCTCTCTCAGTATCTTCTCAGGCAGAGACACTTGTACCTAAACACACTTCGTACGAAGATAAACAAGTTCCACACAAACAAAGCAACTAACTCTCCAATTTATCTTCTCATACAACCATATTTAGTTATCTTCTCGTAGAACACCAGCTACTCCACAACCTGAGAGGCTGAGAATCAGATCAAACCTGTTTAGTTGCAGAATAATTAAAACGACAACAATGGAGATGACAAATAGATACGTAACAATAAAGCATCACATAGAGGGCGCGCCCAAAGAATTAGACTTCGAACTCAGAGCTTCAATCCTCCCTCTAGTGGTGAAGGGGTTGAACGTTGTAATCGTAAGAAACTTTTATGCATCCATTGAACCTTATCAGATAAACCGAATGAAGGAACACAGTTCCTCTCAGTCCCAGAACCAGAAGTAGATCGACTTTGCAATAGGCCTTGCTCTTGGCCAGGTGAGTGGTTATTTATTTTTAACCTAAATCAACAAAAATATGTCAAAATAAGAAATCCTCTCAAGTGTTAATTGCCTCTAATTAAATCCATCATTACTTTCTTTTTCAAGCCAAAGGCAATAAATTTATTTCAAAACAACAGGTTACATCTCATCCCGAAAAATAGACCTAACAAAAACTGGAGGAGTTAACCAAGTCATGGCACGATTATATCTAACAACATGATTAGTTAGCCCATGGGCTAAGCGATTACAAGATCGAGATGTATGAATAAAGCTAGTTGACACAATGCTAGAAGCAAGATGCCCACATTCTAGAATGGTAGAATGTAATCTCCAGGGAGGGTCTACACCCGAAGAGAGAATGTCAATAATGTGCTTTGCATCACTTTCAATGATGAGAGCAACAAAGTCCATTGCAATGGCACACCTAAGACCTTCCAAAATTGCCAAGGCTTTAGCTTCTGCAGGGGAAGAACATTGGAGGGGAGCACATCTTCCCAGTATGAAATCGCCATTGTGATCTCTGATAACAATTCCAAAAGCTGAGTGAGAAGCACTCCACGCCCCATCCGTATTAATTTTAATGACTCCAGTAGGAGGTTTGATCCACTTCTGAAATGGCTACGGATCCGTGCTGATTTGAGATTGAACACTGTTAGTGTTTGAATTTGAAGCAGTAGTTTTGGAAAGTAAGGCACAATGAGATTCAATGGCTGCAAGCATTTGTAATGGATTAATAGGGTGTTGCTCAAATATCTCTTTGTTTCTACGCTTCCAAATGAGCCACATTACAATCACCCCTTGAGCAAACATTGGAAAGCAAGAATGTTGATCCCTTATTTTGTCAATAAGTCTCCAATGCTGTAACCAATAACATAAATTATTGTTTTGAATATTCTCAGTCCGGATACTCAAGGAGGCAAACCGTATAGGTTGAACAGTTGGACATTGAAAAAAGAGGTGATTTACAGTTTCGTTCGAAACTCTACACAAGTAGCAAGTTGCTTCAGTCTTAGTTGATCTTTTTGTTAGCTCCGCATTAACTGAAAGAGCTCCCTTACAGCATCTCGATAAGAACATCTTGACACGGGGAATTAAAGTTTTCATTTTCCACAATTCTTTCAATCTAAAATTTTTGCAAACCCAGGAAACATGAGAAGATTTTGAAACATCTTGACACAACAATTTATATCTAGAGTTGTAGGAGTATCATCTATGGGGAGTAAAAGACCAAATCAACTTGTCTTTAGTTAACGGATCCACTTGAGGGATAGCAATCTTTGTAATCTGGTTAATAATGTCCCCATCAAAGAGTAAATTTAAGAGTTGGATGTTCCACGTCTGTGAATTTTGATTAATGAGCATGGCCACTTTGCTGCAAGCAAGTTCCCAATTAATCGGCTTTTCAATCAGTCCCTTAGGAATCCACGGATTCTTGAAAATATCTAAATCCCAACTATTTGAGATTAACCATCTGCAACCCTTAATGAGATCTTCCCGGCAGGCTAATATGCTAGACCACAACAACGAGTGAATTTTTATGATTTTGTTCCAAAAAATTTGATGAGGTGAGATACTTTTCTTTAAAGATTTTAACCCATAAAGAATCAGTTTCTGTGAGAAAATGCCAAGCCAGTTTAAGTAAAAGAGCTTTGTGATGGGATGGGTGATTCATCATATGGATGGCCGAACCCTACAGGAAGGTTGGAAAAATTTTCAAAAATTTCTTTTGCTCCCATCCAGGAATCGCATTCCCTATTTTAGAAAACTACATTTTCGAGGATTAATCTTGAACCCAAAACCAGACCAGATCTGAAACTAAAAAGGAGGAGAGGGATATACTTGATACGAAGTAGTAGTAACTCCCAATGAAGGTGTTCACATCCAAGGAGAAAACCAAAACCCGCTTTCACTGAAGATGACATAGTGTGTGATGAAGTAGGATCAACATGATGGCTCTTCAGCAAGAATCGAACAGGGGCTGGTGAGCACAACTTCATATTGTTTTTTCAGCCAAGAAGCAATATCAAGAACATTTCTTGATCAATTCAATAAGAGGAGATCGAACTAGGTAGGGATGGCAAGAATAGGAGAGAATTCTGCAAGTTGTTGTGTGTTAAAATTGAGGAATTCGCCCCCTATTTATAGTCTTCTTTGGATCAGCCTCTTAATCTAATTAAGAGAGAGTTTCTTGATCCAAATATGATATTTGGATCTGAACTCTTAAATGGATAAGACTTATCTTATCCTTCAACTAATCCTAATCAGATTATAAATCATATATTGCCCCCTTTTAATTAACTAACTTGAGCCCAGTTCGAATTGGACTTTAGGCCCATTTAGCTTATGTGCTCACTTACTCCTTAACCTGCTGCCCAGTTGGCTCTCTTTGTATGGCGTGGGACCCAAACACTGATCTACACATCAGCCACATGGGTTCAGCCTAGCCTTTGTTACAAGGCCTGGCCAAATTCACTGTAGGAGACAGTGGACTCCTGAGTCCATCACCATGGGCTCTTTACGAGACAAACATTTACACTAAATGGTCTTTGTGTCCAGCCACCTTATGAAAACCCAATGACTGCGGGCAGATGCAAGATTAGTCCATCAGGTATTACCCTTAATGGTAAGAGAGGACCTCTCCCTCGGCTGCAAGGTACAGTGCTACACTCTCTACTCACATGGATCCCGGGAATTAAAACCTTTTGCAAACATTTTGAATATGCATGTATGTATATCTCTATATAAATATATTTCGCAAAAAAACAAATTTCAACATTTGAAATCAACTACTGGCAGTTTAAGTTTCTATCAGAGAGAGTGCATTCCCCGATCATTCACTTTGTCCGACAAAGGGGCTGATCCTGTGAATATGATCACCCACTCAGATGAATTCTCGGACTGTCTCAACATACCCAGGTTTTGACCCCCTCTAAGGATCTCACTGATTGGCATATCAAAGATAGCTCAATACGACACCTAGTGTAGTACCATAATCGAGTCTAAGGGTTAGGTGTAACAATCCAATTTTGCCCATCCATCTCCAAGGTCCAGGGCAATACTGGAATTTGGTCTGGTTCAGGGTTTCAAGAAAACCCACATTGCATGTACCTCAGGTCTCACCCTGGTAGCTGAGACAAGCCACCCCAACCAACTTGGCAGCACATCAGTGTCAACCTTGGCAGGATAAATCTCCCCAGATCTATCAAACGGCTATGAAGATTCTAAATTAACACGAGTCTCGTAAGTGTCCAGCTTAAGGGTATTATACAGAAATACACTACAATGACATGAATCAATTATGTACTTTATTTATTTACAATAAATGTCAAAAGATACATCAATCTGATTGGAGCTAAGGGAATAACTGTCTAACACTCTGTTCATCAAACTTGTGTCTCTAAAGCCTAGACCCCTTTACAATAAATGACTTCCATGCTTTTAGATAGATGGGTCTTTCCTTTGATGCCTCCCCCCACCAAAAATCATGACAAATTGATCTTAGCTCTTTGCAGATGGACTGATGGAGGATGGAAGAGCATAGCCATATGGTAAAGGGGGAGGGAAGATAGAGTAGATTTTATGAGAGCAGTTCTACCTGCATGAGAGATGATTCCTGATTTCCAATTCTTAAGCTTTGACCTTGTTTTATCTACAATAAATTTCCAAATTGAGTGTTTCTTTAAGGTATTAAGAAGAGGCCCACCCAGGTACACATCCTCCAACTTCATCTCTTTTACTCCCAACATTTCCATGATTTCAGATCTTGATGAAAGAGATGTGCATTTAGTAAAGGAGATTGAAGATTTCTCATAATTCACCACTTGTCCAGAACAAGAACAAAACAGATCCAATTTCGATCTCAGCTTTTGAGCCTCCGAAATGGTTTTTTCCCCAAAAATCAATAAATCGTCCGCAAAAAGAAGATGATTTAGCTTTAAATTGGATCTTCCAAATTTAAATCCTTTGAGCTGACCAATACTGAGAGCATCAGAGAGCATTCTAGATAGCTACTCCAGATAGATTATAAACAAGTACGGGGAGAGGGGACACCCCTGTCTAAGCCCTCTAGTTGGCTTGAATGGTTTATTGGGAGTACCATTAACAATGACACACATAGATGAAGAAGCTAAGCAGTTACTTACAAGAGCGATGAACTCCTCAGAAAAACCCAGGAGCTCCATACAGTGAAGCAGAAAATGCCACTCAACATGGTCGTAAGCTTTAGAAAGATCAATTTTGAGAATAAATTGACCTGGAGTAGAAGATCTTTTGTTCATTGAATGCATTATTTCTCTAGCTAGAATGATATTATCAATAATTTGTCTGTCTGGCGTAAAAGCATTTTGAAAAGGAGATACCAACTTCCCAAGAAGAGGTTTCAATCTTTTTGCTAAAATCTTAGCAACAGTTTTATAAGTAATGTTTGCTAGACCTATTGGTCTGAAGTCGCTAGGCAAAGAAACATCCTCGTTTTTTGGGATTAGGACAATAACAATGTCATTAATTGTATAGATGACTGTAGGATCATTGAAGATGGATTGGATAAACTAATAGAGGTCTTCACCTTCTGTATTCCAACCATTTTGGAAGAACAAGGCATGAAGTCCGTCTGGGCCCGGAGCTTTGAGGGGTGCCATAGTAAGGAGGGTAGCTTTGATTTCATCACCAGAAGGAGTTTCACAAAGAGACCGGTTATCATTAGTTGAGATACAACTACTGAAGAAATTTGTAGTCACTGAATTTTGATCCGTATGGAAAGAGGTAAACAAAGATCTGAAATAGCAAAAAGTAGTATCTTCGATTAATTTGGGGTCAGAAATCCAATCCCCATTATTATCTTTTAGCCAGTAGATACTATTCTTCCTCATTCTCTTGGAAGCAACAATATGAAAATAATGAGAGTTCCTATCCCCGTGATTTAACCAATTACATCTAGATCCCTGCTTCTAGTACATTTCTTCAATATCATACCACTTTCTAAATCAGCTCTCAAAGAAAGCTCTTCTACTGATGGAGTGTTTAGCATGTGTCCCATTTGGATCTGCCCAATGTTGAAAAAATAAGTTTTATTTAACAAAATTTCCTTTTAAAAGCCTTTAAATTTATTTGTACTTTATATAAAAGATATTTGCAATGGATTCCATGGAGATCATAAAAATAAATCCAAATAGAATATATGGTTAGTATTTAATTGCACGTGATCTTATCCCTCTCGATAGTCGTGAGCTCTCTCAGTAAGATTGTTCCCCTTTGTAGTTTCAGTAGCGTGAACTGGCTTCCCTTGGGCTTTGAGGAGCGTGTAGCCCCGCACCAGCTGGGCATAGAGCTCTTTCCCCTTTGTTGGGTTGGGTGCCACTCTGTTGGGTTCCTCGGGTTGAGGCTGCTGTTGGGTGGGGAAGTTTTTCCGCTTGTCCACTTTAGTTGAAGTTGGGGGCCTTATTACCCTGCTTAGAGTTAGTTGAGGCCGTAGTTTTTTCACCTTTTTCTAATCTTGTATTTTCCTTGGATTTTCTATGGTGGTCGAGTATGGAAAATCTGTTTGAAGTTCAGCAAGCCTTTGAACAAACAGTCGGGAGGGACATCAACTTAGTAGTGGATGTCCTAGATGTCAGGGATTGTTCGGCTCCAACCCAATACGAGGAATGGCAATACTGTGTTATAGATCGTTTGTTTCAGTTCCAAGACGTGAAACGAGCTCTCGTGGCAGCATGGAAAATGGATGAAACAGGTAAGAATTGTTCCGCTTCAAAAGGGTCACTCTATAGCTTTGTTGAAGGAGATGAGTGATTTCTATTTTGTTTTAATGGATGGTCCTTGATTTGTTTTTGAGCAACGGCTCCTGTTGAAGGAGTGGCGTGCAGGACAAGTCCCCTCTCCTATCTCCTTGCATGAAGTAGATGTTTGGGTCCAGATGCATGACCTTCCCCCTATGAATATATGGATATGGATACTGGCAATGGCATCAAAGAAAAAGCTAGGGATTGTCTGGGTCTCAGGAGCTAGGGGTTGTTTGGCTAAGTACTGTACATAATCTCTATTATCTAACTTTGAATTAAGTTCCATTGACCTGGGTTTTTCTTATTCCTTGCCAAAAAAAAACTGGGAAGGATATCTAGAGGAGTAAGAGATGTAGAAGGAATGGAGGCAGCATCTACTTTGCAGGTACATGGAGTTTAGTCTGTAATAAAGTGGTCGCTGGTGGCTGGCCCGTAACAACCACACGGGGGCCATGAGGATATGCAGTTGGAATTGTGGAGGAAGTAGATGACCTCCAGCGGATTGAGGTTTAAAAGACCTAGTTTCGTCTGGGTTGTTGTCTCTTTTGCGATACCCCAATTTCGTGAGTGTTCCCTTTGAGGGACTAGTTGGATGCCTGCTTATTTTTTGGAAATGGGGGTTTGATATCTCTATTCTTTTTACTTCTCAAATTATATGGTTTTAAAATTGTTAATAGGTCCATATTCTCCCTCTTGGTTGTCGGTTTGCATGTATGGGGGGCCGAATGAAAAGCTCTAACGCACCTTTTGGAAAAATGACTATAATTATCTCTCCAATCCTAACTTCCCTCTTTTAATAATATGAGACCTCAACGAGTTGGGGTCCATCGATGATGAGGGTTTGGTCTCAATGGTTCAGGGTGTAGGTTCAAGTAGAAATAGGGTGACTCCTAATTTCATTACTTTGGTAAGAGACCTAGACCTATAGGAGATTAAGGCATCTACACAATGGGTGACCTGGTCCAGGTTTTTTAGTGGAAAGGGTAATCAAGCAAAGAACCTTGATAGAGTCCTGGTCTCACCCAACTGACTGTTGTGGTTTCCTTCTACAATTTTAAACCAAGGTCCTAGGTAGGGTTCAAATCATAACGCCTTGATTTTAGACCTAATAACCCAGGTTGTTAATAAGCCAAAACCTTTTTAGATTTTATCAAATGTGGCATTTAAAGGAGGATTATGTTCAATTAATTCAAGTGGCGTGGGATCAAGACCTGAGGGGATACACAGCCTTTAAAATCTAGAGAAACCCAAGAGAACTTGCTAAGAAACTAAAAATTTGAAATTGAAAGGTGTTTGGGGATATTGACAAAAACCTTCAAAGAAAAGATTTGAGGTTGGGTTAGTTTGAGCTTGAGAAAAAGTCCTATTCGAAGGCATAAGTGATGAAAAAGGTTAGAGGAAGAATGAGATCTCATTCTTCAATGTCAGGAGTTGTACTTGAAGCAAAACTCTAGACAAACTTTTGCTCTAGGAGGAGAATTGAATACAGTCTATTTTCACAGGATCATGGCCACTTTGAGGCAGAAAAGAAATAGAATATCTTGGATCAAGAATAAAGAAGGTCAATGGGTTTCGAATCATGATGAGGTCAATGAAACTATTATGGAGTACTTCAATGACTTGTACACTTCCTAGGGTTGTCAAAACCTTTAAGAGGTTTAAATCTTGTTTAGTCCAGTAATTTTAGATCAAGAGAATTAAGAGCTAATGAGGATCCCCAAGGAAGAGGATAAAGTCAGGGGAGCTCTATTTAGTATATGAGGTCTCAGAGCTCTTGGGCCAAGTGGCTATTTGGCACTCTTTTTCATTTTTTTTTTTTGAATTTAATTAAAAAGGCTCTAATCCTTATGGTGCAGGAATTCTTTATGAATGGTTGCTTTGCAAAATCCTTGAATCAAATTTTTATTACGCTTATTCCTAAAAAGTTAGAGTGTCATCAGGTAAAGGACTTTCAACCCATTAGTCTCTATAATGTGGTATATAAAGTCATAAAAAATATTGGCCAATAGATTGAGACATCTCCTAGATAAGTGTGCTTCTCCTTACCAAAATGCTTTTGTCCCGAGCAAATAATGATTGGACAATGTGGTTATAACCCATGAGACTTTTCTGCCACATGAAGTACAGAAAAGGGTCCTGGATATATGGCAGTTAATGTTGACATGTTAAAAGCGTATGATAGGATAGAGCGGGATTACATATTTGAGGTTGTGAGAGGTTTGGGGTTCTTGAAAAGTTGGTGTAGCCTGATCATATATTGTATCTCCTCTATATCTTTTTCAATCTTAGTGAATGAAGTAGTGGAGGGTCACATTCTGCCTATGAGAGGTTTGAGACAAGATGATCCACTTTCCCCTTACATGTTTCTTCTCACCATGAAGGGGCTCTCTAGGATTTTGGAAAGGGTAGAGAATCAGGGGCTTGTTAGAAGCTTTAAGATCTATAAAGAAGCTCCTTCTATATCCCACTTTTTTTTAATGGTGTTTTCATTTTTGTTAGAGCTCAGAGAGATATTACTGCAAACCTGTTGAATAATCTAAATATTTTTTAGCAGATGTCGGGGCAAAAAATAATTGTGGGAAGTCAGGTATTTTTTTAGTAAAAGTGTCAGTCATAAAGGGGCTAAATTGGTTAAAAGACATCTGAAGATGTGAGATTTTGATTGCCAAGAAAAATATTAGGAATCCCTCATAATATGGAAAAAAAATAAGGCTAATTCTATGAATTTTATTATTGACCATTTAAAATCAAAGCAGAATGAACTGGAAGGCAGCCACCTTGTCCCAAGCAAGGAAGCTGGTTCTAACCAAATATGTTTTGCAATTGGTTCCAAATCATGTGATGTTTGTTTTCAAATTGTCAAATAGTTTTAATTAAAAGATAAATAAAATTTAAAGAAATTTTTTGTGGAACCATGGCAAGGACTCAAGAGCCTTCCATTGGGTTAATTGGGACACAATGTGTACCCTCAAAACTCTATGAGGTTTGGGTCTAAGAAAAGCCAAGGAAATTAACAAAGCCTTCCAATGGAAGATGGCTTGGGCCCTTATAAATAAGAAAGATTCATTGTGGGTTAGACTCCTTAAAAGTAGATATCTAAAAACCCTGGTTTGTTCCCTCAGAAATTCAAGAAAAATTCTACATTTTTTATGGAAAAACCTGGCTAGGACCCTGGCTGAGGTTTTCCCCCTAATAATTTGTAGAGCGAGGGCCTCAAGGGATGTTACTTTGTGGGGCACCCCTTGGACCTTAAGTTCTTTAGGCGCTATGGCTCCTATGGGGCCTCCCATTCGATAGCAAACTAGACTCACCTTGGCCGATGCTATTGATTAAGGAGGGCAATGGAATGTTGCCTTTCTAAGAAACCATTTTGATGATCCCTGGCTTAATTTGATCATCTGCACCCATGTTTTTAGGTCTCTGATTAAGGAACATTTTTTTTGACCCCATACATGAAGGGAGTTTTTCTCCCTAGGGTCAACCACTCAATATGTGGTGGAAGGTTGTATTCCGGACCCTAACCCAAGGTACCTTCCCCTTTTGCAGAAAATCTGGCACCTTCCTATTCTCCCAAGATATAGGCTTTTCCTACCGAGACTGGTGAAGGGCTGTGTAGGCACCTCAGACATTCCGAATCAAAGAGGTTTTATCTGTTTTTTGCTTGGGTAGCTTTTGTAAGTCTAACAATGAGTCTTCCCTTCACCCCTTCTTTCAATGCTCTTTTTCTAGAGCAATTTGGTTTTCTACCCCTTTGGCCAATATAACAAACATGGCAACAAATTTGATTTGTGACACTATTAATATGGTGCTCGTAGCTCTAGGAAGAAAAGAGAATCAATTTTTTTTTTTAATTTTCAAAGGTAAGGTTTGGAGAAGCTACAAGGCAGACTTGATAACTCAGAAAGCTCATAGATGGTTGTCTAGACTAGGTCCATAATAAGAAACTTCCACAAATTCTTCTTTGATCCCTGATCCTGAGAGCTCCCGTATGGGGCTTTTTATCCAATGACCAAATTAGATGTTTTTCTGTGATGGTGGTTTTTTTTTCAAAATACCCAATGAGCTTTTTCTTTTATTTATCTAATGATGGGTCTTTTGTGGTAGCCATTGGAAAAAAGGTCCAAGGGACAGAGTCAACCCTTCATATGGAATTGCATGTGATAGAAGTAGCCATTTCTTTTCTTGGGGAAAGAGGCTTCTCAATTTTGTCTATATTTTTCTGATAGTTTCTCAACTGTGAACTTATTAAATTATGGGTCAATAAATGTTGACATGAAGTGGTGGCATGTGGTAGATCAAATCCTTTTTTGTTCTATTAATTTGGATGTTAAATTTAACTATATATATATATATAGATGTATATGAAGAGAAACTTGTTGGCCCATGAAACATAAAAAATGGCCCAATCTTTGAATGGGGAGGTGCACATTTTTATAGTCCTCCCTCTTTTTTGAACACTCTGGATAAGGTCTTTTGTGTAGAATGGTAATCTTTGGTTTCATAAAAAAAGTGCTCTTACCCTAGTATTATATTAAAATCATTTACCTTGATTATTGTGCAGATTATAGGTGTTAAATCAAAGTATTAGCATTCATATAAGGTTATTTGTGTTTATCCTTTAATAGTATGTGCATGCATAGCATGTGTTCTTATACTTTTCAGGGTGAGTGCATAGTGCTAACCATCCATACCAACCCTCTAAAAACTTTTATTTGGTCTTAAGAAACCCTAGAGTAACCTTGATCTAATCAAGGAACTCATGCACCACCCTTCTAATCAATAATGCGGCTACTGTCTACTAGTTCATTAAGTAAGCCATTTGTCTAACTAGGACTTTGATTCATAATAAACCATCCTATAAATCCTTCCTTAACTCGAGGAATAATGTGGGAGAGTTAGCTTGTATGGCGTGGGACCCATAGGAGTACACTTTTTACCAAAATAGAGAACCCCACAAATTAGTATATGATCCCAACGAGAGTGGGATCCTCATAGCTGAATTCTCACTTAAATATATAGAATTTGCCAATGTCTACTGGGTCTACAATTGGGTCCAATTTGTATTAAATTTTATGTTTGAGCTTTACCTTCCTTAAAGTCCAAGCCCATTGGTTCTAAGTGAATTGTGAATCACGTAAACAGGCCTAATAAATATTGGTATCACAATCTTTTTTCCATTAATACCCAACACTGAGAATGACAGAATAATTCTTCCCTACTTTCACAAGAGTCGGTGCTATATGTCCTACCATGATGAATCCCTAGAAAATATTGATTTCAAACCAATTTAAAATCCACTACTAGCAGATTTAGGCATCCATTATAAAAAACATTCCTAGGTTATTCACTCTACCTGGCAAAGTGCAGGATCCTATCACAATGATCACTTACCACAATCCATTAACGCTTGCTTCAACGTACGTAAGTATTGACCATAGAAGGATATCATTATAATCAAGTCTAAGGACTGTATGAAATATCTATATATTTTACCAATCATAAAGTCCAAGAATTAATTGAAAATGGTTCAATTAAACATTTCACACATCCACACCGATCCTTTGAATCTAACCCTAACAATTAAGATAGGTTACTCCTTCTCACAAGGCAGCTTAAGTGTGTCAACCTTATCAAGATAAATTGCCCAAAATTATCCATTGATTGAGAACATTTAGAATATATATAGATCATGGTTGTCCTCAATTATAGTTATGGCCATCATGATTCTAGAATGTAGATCAAGGACATTATTCCATAGAAACACACCTATCTTAACTTTTTTTTAAAGAGTATGTGTTGTTCAAATCCATAGCAACATCAAAGGGATATTATGCTTCAAATACATGTCATTTAACAAATGGGCCATATTGATAATAATAAAACAATAATTGTATTATTGTCATTCTTATCATTGAATTCATACCTCATACAACCATGGCCATAGTGTATTTTCTTGTGATGCCCAGTAAAGAATTGCCATGTCACGCCACTATACTTAAATTCAAATTCGACAGCAAAGAGACTCATTTTATCACCCTAAACCTCAAAAAGCATTAGAATTTTTGCTCTACGCATTGAAACTATAAAGCAAATACTGCATTATTCATCAATTGAACACAAAGATGATGGGAATGGCAGCTATATTAGTACTGAAACATCATAGATCTTGTTTGTGGTGTTTACAATTTATCATTTATCACTTTTAACTTAAAGAAAAAAATAGTACACATCCAACTAGGATGCCATTAAGAAGCAACAATATATAGATCCGTGAAAGATGGTAAAATTGTGTTTTTTCAATCGACCGATCAATTCAGCTTTTTAATTGGTTCAGTTATTTGCTTTTTTGTCATTTTAATGGATCTCCAAAAATATAAACAAACTTAAAGGGAGATTATAGATAAGAGGGTGATGTTTAGTACCTTTAAGATTGAACGAGAGAAGAACACAATCAGGCCAATCAACCATGGCGTTGGGCTATAAGGTGCTAGTGGTGCACTTCATTGGAGTGTGGAGGTCATCACTAGCATCTGACAAGGGGCAGCATGGTGTTGTACTGCTTTGGTAGAGAGGAGACAGAGAGTGAAAGGTCAAATGGGATGGGAAATGAAGACGAAGGTGTTCTAGTTTCATTCTAGAGAGCAAGAGGTTAGAGGATTAAAGGAGAGGAAGAATGGAGATGCATGAGTTTGGTTTCATTGTAAGAATTGGAGATGAAGAGTTTTGGCTGGAGAATAGAAGTGGCAAATGATATTTTGGATGGGAGATTGAGGTGGGAAAGACAAATAAGGTAACTGCCAAGCTGTGTGGGGTAGTTTGGGTAAGGAAATTGGGAATCTTAAGTAGAGAAGTACGAGTAGGGTGCCACTTATCACAAAAGTCAAAAAAGTATGATTAGGCCATTAAGGCATCTACGTGGGTAGGTTAGGTAGGTAAGTTAATTAAAAAGATACAATTAATAAAATATATACACAATTATATTATATATGTAAGTATATAGTATTATACATGCACCAGTTTGTTTAGTTAGCCATCATCTTACAAAGCCCACAGTGTTTGGGTGGTCCGGTGGTGATATTTGATGAAGTTGAACAAAACGAGCATTACACTTGTATCCAAGGGGATTCCAATTGTAGGGGATAACGATGGGGATGGTGTTGATTCTGGTGATGATTTGCTTCAGAATGCTTCATCTTCCTTGGCGGAGAATGATTGCACAATTGATGTTGAGAATTTCACCAGCTCTATAAATGGTTTTAATGTTGTTTCCATCTTAGCCTTAATTGAGATTTTTGTTTGGGGTAGTGTTTATTATTGTGGGAACATGAAATTACACTCCTTTTGGCAACTATTATTGAGGCCTTTGTGGAATAGAGGGTGTCCTACTTGTCGTTTATGGTAGTGGTGTTTGTGTTGCTTGGGAGCTCCAGGAAGGTCATGGTTGGCTCAAAGAGATGGAATCGCCACTCATTTTTTATAGGAAATTGACCTTCATTTTTATATTAAAAAATCAGTTTACTTGCATTGACAGTGATTTTGTCCTCCATGGAAAAGGCATTGAATCGAAAGGTTTTGGGTTCCAAAAGGTTGGGAGAGGGAAGGTGTTAGGAAACCCTCTCTGCAAGTTGCAATAACAACCCACTATGGGAGTAATTCTGGCTCAAATTCCAACGGAGCACGAATCAATAGAATTGCTCAAATCTCCTGAAATCTGGTGAAAAAGTTCACAATTTCATCAAGAACTGATTTGAGGTGATGTTATCGGGTTTTAGGTACTGGTTTTCCTATGATCTTTGCCTCTCTACTTATTTTCGTCAATCTGAAGGAAGTTGAAAATGCAAATTTCCTAGTATTTGAGGACTCTAAGCAACCTGGAACTAAACTAAAAGCATAGAGATGGTGGAATGAGAGGCCTACCTCGCGTGTACAACTTTGAAACAAACTTTTCTGCAACGAAATAACTTCATAGAAAACTTGAGCAAGGTATAGAGATGGATTGAGTGTTTATGGTGTTGAGTTTGGAAAATAGGGGATGAGGATTGAGCTTGGCTTCAGGGATTTCGGGATTTCAAGTAGAATGGGTGTATCACAGAAGTTGAGAAACTGCCCCTTCTCTCCAAGCTCGAAATGGGCCTCTATTTATAGAGGAAAAGGGAGGGAGATGGGTTTGAAATTCGTTAAGCTACAATGTTTATGATTCAGCAGAGCTCATTCATTGAAATAGGCAAAGATTTTGAGAGAGAAGAGCCTATAGTTGACCCTTCATTCTTTGTGTAACAAATTTTCTCGAGTTTGGAAGGCTTCTTATGGATTTCATGCATCCAATGAGGGTGGGGCGTGCCATACGTTGTATTTGGGGCTGACAATGTCAAAAAAACATAAATTTAATGACTTTTAAATGGGGTTTTGCCCTTTCTTAGTTTTAAATAGAGGTTTATTTGGTATTTTAAGCTTTTTAAGCCTAATTATCTCAAATTCATCAGTCCAGACGTTTTAATGGGGTTAAGTAATGAGTTGACATCAGTCCCCATCTTCTTGAAATCCTAGGATGAGACAGCTGATGTGGAGATTCAATCTGATACGTCGAAATAGTATCTTTCTAGTTTAATAGTAAAATTGATGAGTTTTGCCATGAAATTTGGCATGTTGGGTTTTTTTAGGGTTTGTGAACATAGTGGTGAGGTCTGATTGGACAAATATGGTCAAGATGATTGAGATCTATGTCCAAAATTTTTGAATCAATAAGATTTGCTGAAATGGAATTTTTGTTTGATGAAGGGTGAAACTAGGGAATTTTGGGATGAAATTTGGTAGGTAGGCATTTTGATCATTATGAATATGATGGAAGTGATGGATCTTTGACCAAAGGTTTAGATTGACTGATTCAGTTTAGATTATGGTCTTAGCTTATGGTTTTCCAATCAATGAGAGGGCCCAAAATAGAATCTTACTTTTTCAACGATCAAATGGAGGGTTTTAGTCGTAAAATTTGATGTATTGGAGTTCTTTGGGTCTCTGAACAAGGTGACAGGGTCTGAATGGTCAAATAAGGTTTGGATGATGGAGATTTGTGATAGGTGAGCTTTTAATCAATAAGATTCGCCAAACATAATCAATACTTAATGTTGGGTCAAACAAGGGAATTTTGGGATAAATTTTGGTGGGTAGGTATGGATTGGGATTATGAGGTTGTTGGAAGGGTTTAATCATGTTAGGTATTTAAAGATCATGGGTTTTAGGTTCGATGAGTGTTGTAGTGTTATACGCGTCGAAATGGAGTTTCTAATGGATGTTTGACTAAATCTAAGAATTTAGGGTTGAAATTTTGTAAGATTGGTTGTTTAAGGATTTTATTTCACGTGATGAAGTTTGATTGGGGATCAAGTATGGTGATGTGGTATAATAAAGACCATTGAAAGGGAATCATGTAGATTTAACGGTGAATTTATGGGCATTTGGGCTAAAGTTTGGTTTCTTAGGGTTTTGACATACTTTAAAGTGACTGATGTTGGTCCGATCGAGCATCCGGAATGTAGGAGATGGGTCAAAAAATGGACTGAACAAAAATCAAATGTTAACATTGCTAAAGCTTCATTTGGGTACAAGAATCTCTGGATTGAGATTGACAGTTTTAAGAAATTATGGTTACTTAACATGTGGCTACTTGTGGAGATGGAAGATCTCCTCTTACACCTTCGTCTATTTTGAAGTGGATTCTGGAATTGTCAAGGGTAAGGGTTTACCTTGGCAATTCCTCTTCTCTAAGACCCTTTTGTTTGGTTAAGGTGGTTAGGTTCTTTTCATTTTTTTCTTGGATTTAAGTTGATTCCTTCATTGATACGGAAGTATTCATCGACTAATGTGGTCTTTATTGGAGGCTTGTTGACCTTCATTCCACGGCTTTTGTTTGACTCTCTCATGACACTTGTGCTAAGCTTCATGGTCTCTCTTTCTAGTTGGTTGGTTGTTGTATCATTGGTTTCTTGTTTGTTTATTCCTTTTGGTTTTAGTGTTGAGTTTGTTGGTTGTTTTCTTAAGTAGTGTGTCTTTGAATTTGTTTATGTGTTTTTATTGTTGTTATTGTATCTTGAGCATTTTTCAATGAAGATTGGCCTTTGGCTTTCAAAAAAAAGAAAATCATCTTATAGGTTAACTGAAAACCTATTTCTTAGAAAAAACTAAATTGAAATTGAATTGGTCAATTTCATTACCTGGTTTTTCGATTCAGTTTTCCGTTTATCATGATCACCCTTGACCTCCAAGGTCTCTTTAACTGAGTGAAGGCAATACTCAATCTTAGGTCTCTACTACAACCAGTTAGAGACATTACCAACAGGCTAATTGGCATCTTTGAATAATAAAATCAAGCTTTGAATGACAAGAAAGTACACACCATTTTGTTTTCTATGTAGTGTCCAGAAAGTCCATAATGCATTCCCTCTCTAATTTTTTATACAAGCAGGAACAAATATGAAAGATGGGTGTTTTGACGGATTCACCTGCTTGAAAACTATATATATATATATATATATATATATATATATATATATATATATATAATGAGGCATTGGGGGAAACTTCAAATTCTGGCTTCCCACTACGCCCCAACGTTTATTGAAATCAAATGCTTACCTGGAGAATTGTAAGCTGATGTGGAAGATAGCTTTATGGGGTGTTACTTGAAATGTCTATGAAACACCTAACCAAACAACAAAAACAATAAACGTTTAAAGTATGGTTTTTAATTAAATATTTATTTGAGAAACACCCCATCTATAAATGCCCACGGAACCAAACACATACTAAGTATTTTGACGCTAGGAAATATTTCTTTAATTCTACCCTATTCTCCATTCAATGCACTTTTGAAGATTTAACTCCTTTAGACAATCTCCCATGTGTCATTCAGATTTAATGAGATTTGAGGTTAATTTTATCAAGTATAACTGTTGGTGCTTGTATTGATAAGCGTCAATATTGAATGGGTCATTAGAATAACATGAATGGGCACTTGGAACATGACAATTTGTTTATTTTGTTTGAGACCAAAACCATTGTGCTCCTACTTTCCAAGAGGTTTGCTACTAGCTTAGCTTATATTCTTCCATTCTATTTATTTTTATCTTTTTCCAATTCAAATGTTAAGGATTTTTGTTGATGCTTGTTAATGTTTCATTATATATATGGTAAATTTTTGAAACAAGTAATAACAAATATCATAGATGGAGTTAATAGATTCACCTGCCGCTCGGGATGATTCAAGCTGAGTCGGGAACCTCTATGATATGAAAAACCAGAAATAAGGAATAATGAGTGTAAAAAAAAAAAGTTTCCTTTGATATTTAGACCATCTTGCCTTGTACAAACCATGTTCATCTTTGACAATAGATCAGTTTCCAATTTTTGCAATTTGTGTTAATCTTTCTATAATATAGAGTTTGAAACAATAATCCAAACAATGTAACCAATAGCACTCTCTCCCATTATTGGCATGGTGGGTTTTAAAATGGATTTCATCTTGTTAACATGTTGGGGTAAACAAGTAGGGTTTTGTGGTTAAGTTGAAAGTGAGGAAATGGAAAATACCAAGGGTCGTTAGAAACATGTAAAAGAAGATCCCCATATCATAATTTTTGAGGTTCAAGATGGGAAATGGGGATTAAGTTTCAAGGCATGACATAATAGTTCATTATTTGGGATTGCAAGACAATGGTTCAGATATGGACTCATTTTGTTTGTGTCAAGGGTGCTAAATAACTTGTTCAAATTCTGCAAAAAAAAAAAAAAAAAAAACTTATTCAAATTATATGACAAACATTAAATTTGGAGTGAATATTGCAAATTAGATCAATTTGGCATGGGATATTGCATTCTACTAAATCGAATAGAATATTTGAAATAGTTTACCTCCGGTCCTTCCCATAAACAATCAAATTTGAGTATAACCTTAATGAGACATGTTTCAATTTGTAATCTCTCAGGTTAGAATCGTGTCCTTTTAGGGCTCCACTTTCCTATCCTTGCAAAAGTAAGCGGGACAATACATCAATGGATAAGATGAAGAAGTAAGGGGACAAGAGATATCCTTGTGGGAGACCTCTATTTTGAATAACTTGTTCCTTTGGTTCGGTATATATTGATGATCGCAAAATAGGTAGAGATGCAAATTATAACTAGATTGCAAAAACCACTCAATTATGTCATACACTTTGGCTAGGTCAAGCTTCATGAGAAAACTAACTCATTGTCTTTTTTTTTTTATTGAGATCCTTCACTCCCCCTCCCTCTCCTTTCTAGGGATCGAACTAGTGAGTATCATTTAACCTAACAATAAAAGTGGGATTGATGAAAGCCTACTTAATAGGTTGCGTAACTTCATTGCCCAAAAATGACCAATTTGATTGATAGAACAAAATTGAATGTTCATTAGGGCTTGGAGTTTTAGTTTTAGGCGTAGGGAAGAGAGCATATCTTATTTCATCAGCAATTGGAATGTCAAAAAGCAATATGGCTCAATTTGGAAGGAGTACAAATGCAAATGTGTAGAGTGCAAAATCTCATATTTTGTATTATTTCATATATATTTGTACTATATATATTTGCATTTGTATCAAGGCTCGGTTTGGAAAGAGTATAAATGCAAATACATACAAAATATAAGGTTTTGCATTCTAATTATTTGCATTTGTACTCCTTCTAAACTAAGCCTAAGGCTCGGTTTTGAAAAGTACAAATAAAAAAATGTACAGTACAAAATCTTATATTTTATATTATTTTTTATGTATTTGCACCATACATATTTGTATTTGTACTCCTTCCAAAACAAAATAATCGAAGAGTCTCATCTATCTGCTTTTACCGTTTCAAATTCTTGCTTCCCCCAACAGTTCGCCGCTTTCTTAAACGTGGATCTGACCTAGCAATGATGTGCCTGCCAATGTGGTTTATCAGAAGAGGAAATTCAAACTGTGGTTCATTTTTAATCTGCAAGGTGTTTACAATAAAATCTCTTGTTATTTTTATTTTTCTATGAATAAGAACTTTCATTAACCAGAAAAACTAGATACAACTACATGAGTTATGAGAAATTACAGACATACATTTTTTGATATGCAAACTAGTGAACCTGTCTTTGTATGTTTTAAACTCTACAACCTTTTAACTTCAGAAGTCTATCTAATTTAAAATACGGTACTACCTCGTAGAAGGCCAGAGGAAAATGTTGGCATCCAATAGAATAGTTTTAGATGAACCGATCAAAGACTCCAGGATAGGTGAGTTGGTACGTATAATTATGTAAGGTACCAAGTTTTCATATCAAGCTATTCTTACATCTTAATTATAAATATTGCTATATTAATTTCTTCTACTTTACCTTAATTTCTAGTAGTAAATCCTTTTTTATCTTAAAATGATTTTTCTCCTTGTCTTTGACTAAACATGAAACTATTACATTTATGTGGCACCCAAATGATCAAAAAAATGTGTGAAGCAAATCCGGGCCAAGTGGTAGCACAAATGTAGCATCAAATGCAAAATTAGAGAAAGAGAATGAGATAATGTAGCATTCATACCATGACAAATGCACCATAAAACAATATTGAAAATCCAAATATGAGGTATTCATAAGTATAAGTAGCACAAGATGTGATGACTGCTAGTAAATATGGTGAAGTGGATCTCATTGACTTTGATAGATACAAATAGCATAAGATGTCAAAGACAATTTGCATTTAAGGGCTTGTTTGTTTCCTCTTAACTTTTATCTCTTAATGAATAATCTTTTAAATTTAAGAGAAAAATGGTTGTTCGTTTCCTCTTATCTTTTAAAGTACAATAATACAATTTTTTATTTTTTTAATGATACCCAGAAAAATACAAACAAAAACTCTCATATATAAAGTCAAAATGGATATTTGACCATTTTCATAATTCATAACAATATTCCATGCATTTAAAGTTCAGAAAAAATAAAAGTTCACCAATACCAATATAATATACCTCTTAATGTAATTATTGCACTTTCAGATGTCATACTTCAGAGCAAACAAACATGCCCTAAGTTAGATTTACAACAATGCCAGACTACGGTATTCCCATAAAATCGTTCCCTATCACTCCCTAAATGAAGAGTCTATTTGAATAAGCAATTCATCTGTTGCGGCCTCTAAGGATTCATCTATAAAATCATTTGCCATTGCATTAACTGATTTTTGCACACATATATAAAATAGCTCATTTCTCTCACTAGCCACATGTCTATTTGTTGTCTTGCCCATATTGATAATGGCCATGTTGCCTTGTTTTTGTCAATCAACCAGCTACATGATGGCTCAACATTCAATATAGTATTGTTATTTTATTTATTTTTGATAAATAATAGAATTTCATTAAGTGGAAGCAAATAAAGAGTACCAAGTCCACCACCACATTTGCCCAAATCGACCACACCAAACTAGCAAAGAAAAGTACAGAAAAATAAAAAATAAAAATAAAAACAGGGAAGATTACAAATTAACTCCCAAGTCTTAGTCCGGGACAACCCCGGACAAAAAGTTCTTTGACAGCCCCAACCTTATCTAAAGCATCATATAAGGGATTACTAACGTTACTCCCCTGAGAACCCAGTTGAACAAGTTTTTTTTATTTATTTTTTTTAATTTATCAACTTGAGGCGTTACTCCTCCGAAGGGATTACTAACGTTGGAACTTGGATAAAGGAACCCACCAATGGAATTATTGATGCTTTAAACTTTAAATCCATTGTAAATAAGCCCACCCAATATCAATGTTCAGTTGTAAGTAATTTACATACGGTTGGATATTAATTTAACACTTTCAAAACCTACACGAGTGATTTTGACCATTAGATTTGATTTTCATAGAATATTCATTGTTGGATCTCAGAAATAACTATTATAGACAAGCATGAATAATATGGATCATTAGATCGATGGAACTTACTTTATATGATGGAATGGTTAGGCCAAGTGTCATTCCATAATGGAACTTGCTTCCACCAGAATCTATTTTGTCTTCTTTTCTCCACACTTTCCTTTAAGCCAAACATAGCATAAGGGAGTTTGATATGGTGAGGACGACAAAGGAGTACTGTGGACTGAAGGAGTTCCAAATGGAGGCGACCACGTCGGCCAAGCTGTCAGTGTAGAGGGAAAACGAGACTGTAAGTACGAAATTGACAAGAGGATCGAAGGAGTCCGAAGCCGTGGTGGGTAGGAATGGGAACGGGGTGGGTTCGAGGCGAGGAGTACATTTCCCATTCCTGACTCTGGAAGGCCCCACTGAAGACCTGAATCCCTGAAACTAAGAGAGAGAGAGAGAGAGAGAGGAACGTTGGGACTTGGGAGAGTTTATGTCGATGATGATTGATGAGAGAGAATCCAAATGGTGACAGCGACGACGACGGTTGGCGATGAAGATGATGTCTCTTCCTTAGTTCTCTGGCCTCTCCTCTGTTTGATGTCCGATGGGCGAGTGGGCAGTGGCAATAGTCAGCAATGGCGGTTGGTGATCGACGAATAGACGATGAAGACAAAGCTAGGGTTTACTGATTTCGTGGTTCAATCGCCTCTCTTGAGTCTTCTTTGTTGAAGACAAAAGAATGAAGACTAGTAATTGGTTTAGCCGAGGGTTAAGTGTTTTCCAACTTTTCTTTATCTATTCGAATTATGTTTTAGACTTTTAGTTTTTATTGTTTTATAAATAAATTAATAATTATTATAATTATATAATATATAATATTAATCGGGGATGGGTCGCGGGGGGATTGCATTCCCCGACCCTGACCCCACCAAGGTACCTCCAATGAATGGGATTGGGGAGCCCAGGTACCTGTCTGGGATGGTGAAAATTGCCACCCCTAATAGTGGGAACGAAACTAGTAAACGAGTTCTCGGTGAAAAGGCTCTTGGAAACGATGGTAAGCGAGTGCAGAGAGAGGGAGTGCAAAAGAGTGGGATCTCAATGAAGGTGGCGACACATTGCTTTTGCTGAAGAATAAGACTTTGCTAGAGAAGTTCTAACGTTATAGGGGTATGGTGCTTGGTTGGGCGACCAGTTCTAATTGTTTATTTCTCACTCTCATTACAGAGGTTTCTTATTTTCTCACCCCAGTCGCACAAACCAAACATACTGTAGATACGTCACACGTCAGGTTCCTTTATCGTGCGCCGTCCGTTTTTCACTAATGTAAGCGAGCATAGGGTTTTGAAAGCTAGGGGTTTACCATAGTCTCTTTCTCTTTCCACAGCCCGCTCAAATTGCAGGCATTTCGCGCTCTTTTTCTCCTAGCACCACCATTTCAGTCTCTGGTTGTCTTATTCGGCCTGTTAAAGAAGAAGAGAAAGAAAATAGTGAAAAATGGTTTCTCCGAGGCAACTATTATTCACCATCGAGTCTGCATTACTCGGCCCTTCTCCTCCAACACCTGCTCAGAGAATCGAGCTAATGCACGTCATTCGTAAATCTCTACCGTCTCTCCAATCACTCCTCTCTTATCCAGTACGTGTTCCATACAAGTTGTCAGAATTTATAATTTTTGATGTTCTTTATCAGTTCCATTAAGCTGTCTATGTATTGATTTTCAGCATCCAAAAGCGTCGGACCGGTCACAGGTCCAGTCAAAGGAAGTCAGACTTCCTGATTCGTCCCCAATCTCTCTTGACGATCAGGACGTTCAGATTGTGAGTTTATCTGCATCTACTTATGCATTTACAAAACCAGATTTTTAGTTTACTCTTTTCAATTATGGGGTTTAATTTCATGCCTGAGTTATACGGCTTTGGTTCAAGTGTATCACTGAAGCGACACTTCGTATAAAAAATATATCATTTTACCCGGGGAGTTCAATGCCATCATTTTGTTGAAACATCATTCAGTTGTCCTTAAAATAGTATAACTACGGAAAGGCGGCACATAAGGTGGGCATCAAACAAAAATCATGTGGTCCATCACAAAGTTGTAGGAACGCTTAGCTATACAATTCTCCTCTGCACATAATAATTAGCTTTACATGCCATCGTTTTATTTCCACTTTGACTAAGCATGGCAATATCCCTATCTCCAGTTGGACTACTATAAGCCAAAACTATGTTTCCTTCCCTATTCAGAGACATGAACCTTAACACCTAAGGAACATTGGTTGCCCATGGAACTGCTATCAAATCTCAATCACTGCTTCATGCTAAATGATTCATCAGGGAACACTATCCTCCTGTGAAGGGGATAAGAAAACAATAGGATAGGGCAGCCCAGTGCACGAGGTTCTCGCCAATGCAGGGTCTGGGGAGGGACAGATGTACCGTGGTCACCCAGGTCGCATTGGAGCAACCCAACCGTTATGCCAAGGTCCACCCTCATAAGAAGACAATAGGATCACAAATAGATTTCAACCAGTCATCTTTCAGCCAATTCCTCTAAGTTCTTGTCATGCCTCAGCCCAAGAAGCAGCCAGGAAATTACTCTTTCACAAATGATATATTCAGTGATTTAAAAGGCACGCCTCTAGGTGCACAGGCGGGGTGCATTTTAGGTTATGCACCTCACCTAGGTCCTAGGTGCAGCACTTTCAAAAGGCGCATGCCTAGTGTGCCTTGCACTTCAGCCCAGGTGTGAGAACCACCTATTTGCTGATGTTGTTCATTCATTCACCCTAATAAAATATATTTTTAAAAGGCAACTAAAATTATAAAATCATTATTTTTGTGTGAGAATTAAGAATTTAAGACCCTAACATGGACTCGTTTGGGCTTTCTTTGAGGGGTTCGTAGAAACAAGAATGCAGTATGTTTTACATCACATTAGCTACTTGAAGTAATGCAGTTGACGAAAAAAATAGATTGTGGGTTTTACATGCTTGAAAATGTTTTATATGTTTGATTTTATTTTAAAATTTCATTCGAATACACTCTACATGTTATGCTTATGTATTTTAATTTTAGATAATAGGGTTTTTAAAATATTTATTTTTAAATGAGTTTATATTTT
Organism: Nelumbo lutea; assembly: GCF_056320005.1. Classification (NCBI taxonomy): domain Eukaryota; kingdom Viridiplantae; phylum Streptophyta; class Magnoliopsida; order Proteales; family Nelumbonaceae; genus Nelumbo; species Nelumbo lutea. The sequence continues at coordinate 14,832,295 of NC_142691.1, forward strand.
TATTAATATTATGTTTAATATTTTTTGATTTTTTGCAATTTTTTTTGAATTCTTGGCATTTTTTTTTTGTATTTTTGGGCCTTGCTTCAAAAAGGCGCGTGCCTTGCCTTGCGCCTCAGGTGCAAATATATTGATGGGAATATTTATTCTGGAAAGTTTTTCTATTCCTTTCCACTCATAGACTCTAGATGGATCCACTTGCCATACTCGTCCAAAATATCTATTGATAGTTCTAAACCAGGTGTAGCATCTCTAAATACAGTAAGGAGGATAAAATAACCGTTCTTGGTCCATCTCAATTTAATTCTATTTACAACTTTCTCTTCAATTACTCTCTTATTATGGATTATTGAACAAGGGCAGTTAAATGGTTGCTTTGAAGCATCTCTTGGTCAGCTATCTTAACTGTACCCTTGTTCTTCTTCTTAATGATACTAACTTGCATACTACATACTTAAACCTAATTTTTTCACATATTGAAAACTTTTAATTTCTGAATAATTTTTAATAGTTTGAGCTTTCATTTAACCACATTTTTAGTCTCTTCAATCAATGTTATGCTGTGTCAACAACACATCCCATGGGACCTGATTTAGTAAATGCCTTATCAGCTGAACATTTTTTTTAATGAATGAGCGAAGAGATTTATTAATCAGAACAGGTAAGAGTTACAAGCATCCCAAGGAGAGGCACAAGGTGCAACCTCTCCTAAGAAACTAAATACAGCTTTCCAAACTCAATTAGAACAATTCAAAAAGTAGCCCAATCAATTGAACACTAAGCAAACCAAATGGATCAAGTCTTGACCTTGGTGTGACATATATGAGAAGGTACTCTCTTGTCTTTCCTTTGCATGTTATCATTCTGGTTGCTGATATATATATATATATATATATTAATCAGATTCTTTTGTTTCCAAAGGCCTAACCTGTTATCTCCTCATGGTCCGCGTCATCTGCTTTTCCCTCCTTGTCATGAAACCATATTGGTTTTCTGATATGATTGTGTTTAGTTGTAGGCATCATTTAATGACTTTCTGTCAAAGTTTCATAACTATGGCACATAATTAGGTAATCTATGTACATCACATTTATCCCATTGATTTAAAAGGCATGCCTAGGCACATAGGTGAGGCGCATTTTAGGGTAGGCGCCTTGCCCAGGTCCTAGGTGCAGCACTTTCAAAGGGTGCATGCTTGATGCGCCTTGGCCTAGGCGTGCGCCTTTTGAAAATTTGTATGCTTTTTTGCTTTTTTTTTTTGAACATAGTGGTTGGGGATGCTAATGTTGTTCATTCATTCATCTTAATAACATATCTTCTTAAAAGGCAATTAAAATTATAAAATCATTATTTTTGTGTGAGAATTAAGAATTTAAGACTATAACCCTAACATGGACTTGTTTGGGCTTGCCTCGAGGAGCGTGGCACAAAGGCTACTTGTAGAATCAGGAATGTAATATGTTTTACAACATTAGCTACTTGAGTTAATGCAATTGAGGAAAAAAAGAGATTGTGGGCTTTACATGCTTGAAAATGTTTTATATGTTTTATTTTATTTTTATATTTTCATTTAAATATGCTTTACATGCTATGTTTATGTATTTTAATTTTAGATAATAGGTTTTTTAAACCATTAATTTTATAATTTAAGTTTATATTTCTTATTAATATTATTTTAATAATTTTTGTTTTTTTTTGAAATTTCTGACATTCTTTTTTTATTTTTAGCAATTTTTTTTGTATCTTTGCACCTTGCTTCAAAAAGGTGCACACATCGCCTTACGCATTGCGCCTCGGGTGCAAATTGGCCCTTGAGCTTTTAAATCATTGATTTATCCAATGCCTTTTCACCATTCATTTGGTATTTTTTTTTTTTTAATTTTGTTTTCAAAGGGCCTACATTTATCTCCTTAGGGGTCATATCATTTGATTTTACCTCCTTGGCATGAAGCTATATTTGTTTTCTGAAATACTTGCTTTAAGTTGTGGCTGTTTCTTAATGATTTTCTATCAAATTTGCATAACTATGGTGTCTAAACTTGATTCTTCTATAATTAGGCAATCTTTGTATATCACATTTATCCAACACTTTTTGCCATTCATTTGGTATTTTCCTTCTCATTATCTTATTAATAGCATTTTAGATCGGAATCCCATTTTGGAGAGATTTGCAAGGAAATTAGTAGTGTGGGAAAACAATTGCCTTTTGTTGGGGGTAGGGTAACTTTATCAAGTTGACTTTATCCAACCTGCATTTGTATTACCTCTCAGTCTTCCGTATCCTGAGGGCAATAGCTGACAAGTTGGAGAAAATTATGAGGAATTTCTTATGGGAACCGGGTGAGAGGAAATTGAGAAGTGGTAAATAGAAGGAAAGAATTTGGGGATTAGGTATTGGAAATTTGAATGATAAGAATATAGCTTTGTTGGGGAATTGATTCTGGAGGTTGCCCATTGAGAAGGAAAGATTGTGGAATAAAGTGATTACTAGCATACATTGGCTCTTGGCAAATTAGTGGGATGCTGGCCTATCTACAAGGGTCTCTAAAGCTTCTTTTTGGAAGTTAATTGCTAAAATCTTTTGATAAAAAATTGCTAAAATCCTTCCAATCTTTCTAACTGGCATTAAGTATGATGTTTATGCTGGTACCTTTGTGGGGTTTTAGAATACCCATGGCTGGGAGAGACTCCTTTGAAAGGTGACTTTCCTGTTTGTTTTTAGTTATCTTCTTTGAATGGGGAATAAGTCTCTAAGTTTGTGGTTCCCTCTCTTTGTGGGATTGGCTTTGACTGGGAGTCTGGGACATGGGATTTAGAAGGGATATTCGTGACTCAGAACTTTTTATTATCACTATTTTGCTGCTTTTGTTAGACTTTGTATTCTTGGACCCTTCAAGCCCTGATAATAGAACTTGGTCTTTTGCTCCAAGTTCTTTTTCTTGTGCTTCTTTTTTTTTTCCTGTGCGTTCAGTTCCCACTGTACTCATTTGTAGCCTTGTTCTTGTTAAAGAAATTTGGTGTTGGCCAATTCCTCCCAATATTGGGGCTTTTTGTTGGGAGGTTTTCCATGGTAAGACTAACACTTTTGATACTCTCCAAAAAAGGCCTTCTTGGGAATGGTTATTTTCTTTGTTTGGGTGTAGATAGGAAATTCCAACCAACAAGGCTGAAATGCTTGCCCCTTCAACCTTCAAATGGCCAAATAAAAGAGGAAAGGTAATGTGGAGAGCAACAAAGGCAGCAACAGTTTTGGATGATTTGGGAGGAAGGAAATGCAAGGATTTTTGAGGACAAAGGAAGAACAAGAGAAGTAGTTATAGAATGAATTACAATTAGAGTGGCACATTGGATCAAAATGGAGGACTTTTTCTCACCTTTCTTTTTTTCTACAGATGACATTTTTAGGAATTGGAGGGAAGTGGCAGCTTCTTGTAGTAGCAAAGAATCAGTTTCTGAATATTGGCCACCTCCTGAAGAAGGTTATATCAAGTTAAACTTTGATGGGAGCAGCAGCCAGCAGGGGAAATCCATGGCCTTCTGGAGTGGGAGTGTTAACTGTTAAGGGATGGAGGAGGGAGGGTATGAGCAATGTACTTGGGGCCAATTGGAGAAGGAGACTTCTAAGAGCAGAAGTTGTGGTGGCATTGATTGGAGTAGAAAGGTCAGCCCAGTGCATGAGGCTCCTGCCAATGCGGGGTCTGGGAGGGACAAATGTATGTGGCCTTACCCTGTACATACAGTCTGTTTCCAAGATTTAAACCCTTGTCACCCAGGTTGCGGTGGAGCAACCCAACTGTTGTGCCAAGGCCCACCCTCGTTGATTGGAGTACAAAATGCCAAAGAATTAAAACATCAATAGATTGATTATAGAGGGTGACTCAAAGAAGATGGTAGGGTGGCTACAAAACAGGAAGGAAACATTATGGACCTACGGGAATGAGATGAAAAAGTTTTAAGTGCTTATTGAGGGGCATGCAAGTACAGGTTCAATTGGTGTGCAGATCAGCTAACAAAATCACCGATACTTTAGCTAAACAAGGGGCACTTAGAAATCAAATATTTTTGGCGGTCCTGTAAGTTGAAACTTGAATAGAAGAGGGGGGAGATAATTTCTATGCTCTCAACACTTCGTATTTTTCTTTGTATATTTCTTGTATATATGGATTAACTTTAATGGATGAATGAGTTTCATTGCCTATCAAAAAAAAAAAAAAAAGAAAAGTCTTATTAATAGCTTTGGTCAACCATTGTACAACTGAGATTTTTGTTTTCCATTTTCTTTTTAATTTCCCCTTAAGTTATATAATAAATTGGATTTTTCAGCCCGAGGAAGCTGAGGTGATGGCCTCAATTGGAAAGAAACTAACTGTATTGGCTATTCCATTGACCCATTATTATGAACTAACCACTTCTTTTTGTTTTTTTATAGATATTTCCTTTTGGTGTTTTTATTTGATTTTTATGAAAGGTTTAATCTCTGAAGCCTAGCCATGCCCTTTGTTTTACTGGATCCTGCTATTGTATAATTCCTTTCTTGTTTACTTAAGGCTTCTGCAATCGATTGTCTTTTATGCGTTGGAATCTCAATTATTTTTAGTACACTAAGTCTATTTTGTTTCCTTAAAGTTTGTATTAATATTTTAACAATGGGACCGGCTTTTATCTCTTTACTGATCCTTATTAGAAGAAAAAAATCTTTTATATCTCAATCAATCCTTTATTTTAATTTCAAGTTGATAGTTTGTTTTCTTTCTGCCTTATTTTTTATCTTTATATTTTTTTGTTTGCTAAAAATGATTTGGTACTTGTCACGATGCTTGAACCCAGGCTTTGAAGTTGAGTGATGATCTCCATCTAAATGAAGTAGATTGTGTCCGCTTGCTTGTTTCTGCCAATCAAGAGGTAATATACGTGCATACATTGTCCATTCTAATTTGTCAGTTTATTTATTTTTCTTTATTTCTTCCAAATCTTTGTATTTCCTATTGATATCGTTTCAACTTCAGTGGGGCTTACTAGGACGAGAGCCATTGGAAATTTTGCGTCTTGCAGCAGGGCTGTGGTATACCGAGAGAAGAGATTTATTAACAGCACTATACACTCTACTTAGGGTAATGCTCATCCCCTCTTGGACCCCTCCTTTTGTTGTTGCTTGTTCATTATGGCTTAGAATAAGTATTTTGTTGGTGCCTTGTAGGCTGTTGTTCTCGACCAGGGACTTGAAGCTGATCTTGTGGCTGACATTCAGAAGTATCTTGAAGATCTTATCAGTGCTGGGCTTAGACAACGGTTGGTTTCTCTCATAAAGGTTTGGACCTTTGCATACTAGTTTTCTTTTCTTTTCTTTTCTGGAAGGCTGTGATCGATAATTATTAGGATTTTCAAGCATTCATGACAGTCCAAGACACTTGATGATACTCCTACATTTTTTTTTTGTATTTTTGTACAATATTTAACATATTTTTGATCAGTTGGAATGTTTGGCGTTTGATGATGTGAATAAGAATATTGAGCATAATTGGAGGAACAAGAAATTATGGATTGTGTTTTTACCGGACTTATACATTAGCTACTAACTTTGGATCTATTTAGACATTTCTCCTTTGATGATATTTGGAAGAACTGGTTATCAATGGCTTCTAGTTCAGTACAGGAGACAAAAACAAGGTTGTTATGGGTACCTTTTTTTTTTTGATCAATAACAGTAAAACTTTATTAAAGATGTGAAAATTTAAGAAGATTTAGTTACAACAGGGGAGGTACAAAGACTTAACTCCCCTACAACAGAATACAAAGACAGAAGTTCAAAAATTAGCCCAGAAAATAGCCTCCCTATTCACCCCCTGCTCGGCCAGCCCATCTGCAAGTGAGTTAGCAGACCTCTTTACCCAGCTATAGTGTATCTCAATGTCTCTGCCCACCCAACACAATTTTTTCTTTTCATTGTTATATCTCCACAAGCCACTGTCCTCTTCCTTCAGCCAGCTAATCACCACCTTCGAGTCACCTTCCAAGACCAAGCGTCTGATATTTAGTTCCCTTGCTCTTTGAATTCCTTCCAGAGCTGCAAGGATCTCAGCCCTGAGAGAGTCTCCTTCCCCAATGGGGCCTGAGAACAAAGCAATAATAACCCCCTCCTCATTCTTGAATACTCCCCCAATCCCAAAAGGTCCTGGATTCCCCAAACTACTGCCATCAAAATTCAGTTTTATACATCCAGAGGGAGGAGGGGACCATGAGTGACGTGGAAAGCTCTTACACATAGAAGAAGTAGCTATCTCTTTCCAGTTTCTTAATAAGTCAGCCACAGGAAAGTCTGAAAACTGCTCCATAGATTTTAGCCAATGGACAGCCCTTAAGAGAATTAAATATAATAGGTTTGCCAAGGATCTGTCCATGTCTAAGAAGATTCCTAGATTTCTTTCTTCCCAAAGGGACCAACATACTGTTGCCTTAATGCTCCTCCACAAAATCTCCCCTCTCTTCTTAGGACAGCTGAAAAACGTAGGAGAGAACAGCCTCTGGACACTCTCGGGAGGATTCCAAGAACATCCAAAGAGTGAAAGAGCGCACTCCCAAACAGTTTTAGCAACCTTACAAGAAACCATAAGGTGGTAACTAGTTTCCCCATTAGCTTTACAAAGAGTACATCAATTAGGAAGTAAGCAAGAGTTGGGTCTCTTTTATGAAGTAAATCAAATGTGTTAGATCTTTCTAGGAAAATTTCCCAACAAAAACTACCAACCCGAGGAGAAATGGGCTTGCTCCAAATCTCTTTGACCGGAAAGGACACCCCTAAAGTGATAGGATGCTGAGTTAGAGTTTCAAAAAACGAAGCACAAAGTGATAGGATCCAGAAAGACATTCTCAAGGATGGACAACAAAGATACGATACTGTCCACGTCTGTATCCCGAATTGCCCTTCTCAGGCCTAGGTTCCAACCAAAACCAGAGATGGAATCTGAAGGACCTAAGAAAGAAGAAATAGACTCATTTTTCAAGTCTGACAAAGCATACAAGGAGGGGAACTGGTCCTTCAGAGGTGAATCCCCTACCCAAGTCTGTTCCCAAAACTTTATTCGATTACCAGAGTTAAGACCATACTTGACCCAAGGGGAGAAAGCGAGAAGCAAAGCATGAATGGATTTCCAAGGAGAAGCAATTGTAGCCCTTGTAGCGATTCTAGGATCCCAACCATTGTCTTCCAGCCCATGAATGCTAGCCACAATCTTAGCCCACAACTTATTTTTTTCCATTGTAAATCTCCATAACCATTTCCCCAGCAAAGCCATATTCCTTTTCTTAATGTTACCAATCCCAAGGCCTCCTAGCTTTTTACCTCTAGAGAAAGTTCCTCATTAATTTTTCCAAAAGATTGGAAACCTTAGTGGGGATCTTAAACATTGACAGAAAGTAGACCAGAAGGTTAGCTAAGGTAGATCTAATCAAGGTGATTCTTCCCCCCAAGGAGAGATAACTTTTCCTCCAGGATGCAAACCTCTTCTCACATCTCTCCATTATTGGGTTCCAGAAGCTTTCATTCTTAGGATTATCTCCTAAGGGGAGGCTCAACTACTTCAAAGACCAAACCGACATTGCACACCCTATCACACTTGCATACTCACTTAATTCCCTCTCCTCCATATTCACTCCCACTATACAACTCTTACCAAATTTCATCTTGAGGTTAGACATCTGCTCAAACTATTGTATTGCTAATTTCAAATTCTGGATCCAATCTAAATTCCCACCTTCACAGAATAGGATTGTGTCATATGCAAACTGTAGATGTGTCAGTGGGACCTCCTCCTTTCTTACACGCCAGCCTTTTATTAAATTTCTCGAGTCAGCCCTATAGATTAATCTCCCAAAAACATTAGCAATCAGGGCGAATAGGAAAGGGGAGAGTGGCTCTCCTTGTCTTATACCTCTCAAGGCAGGAAAGAAGTCAACCACAACTCCAATTACCTAGATAGAATAGTGACAAGTCCTAACACAACCCCAAATCCATTTACACCTCTTGTCTCCAAAACCAAATCCTCTCAGCACCTCCAATAAGAAAGACCAATCAACTAAATCATAAGCCTTCTCCAGATCCAATTTTCAGACCACTCCCTTCTTCTTAGATTTCCTAAAGCTCTCCAAGCTCTCATTAGCAATGAGGATTTGATCTACGATTTGTCTTCCCTCCACGAAAGCACCCTGGTTGGAAGTAATAACGAGGGGAAGGATCTTCTTTATCCTGAGAGACAAGACTTTTGCAATTATTTCATATAAACTATTTACCAAACTGAAAGGTCTAAAATCCCTTGGTTGTGAAGCCTCTTCTTTAGGACTAAGGCAATGCAAGTTGAGTTTAACCCTAGATTCATTATTCCCCTTTTGTGAAACTCATCAAAGATTGACCCATGATCCTTCTCCACAACCTCCTAGCAATCCTGATAAAAATCCATTGTGAAACCGTCTGGGCCTGGAGCTTTTGTCCTATCCATTGAGAATACAACTTTCTTTATCTCCTCTAGATCAAAGCTCTTTTCTAGCCACTCTCTGTTCTCTTCACTCAATGTTGGCCATTCCAAGCCCTCCAACCACACCCTCTTATTTAAAGGTCTTCTAAAAGTGGATTTGAAATGACTTACAAAGGCCTCAATAATTTCTACCGGGTGGGATAAGACTGATCCTTCTACTTCCAATTTTGATATGAAATTCTTTCTCCTCCTACCATTTGCCACTAAATGGAAGAATCTAGTGTTTCTATCCCCCTCCTTTGGTCACTTACACTTGGACTTTTGCCTACAATTTATTTCCTCTTTAACAAGAATATCCTCCATCTGCCTCCTCAGATCCCATCTCAACTTTCTGTCTTCCTCCCCAAAGGATCCCCTTTCTTCCTTCATATCCAATTCATCAATCTGCTCTATCAATACTTGTTTTCTTTCCTCTATTCTTCCGAACTCCAACTTGTTCCACTCCTTTATTTGTGATTTTAAGAACTGAAGTTTCTTGTGGAATTTCATTCCCTCCCAGTCTACTGCCGGATTATATTGCTCCCACCACTCTCTGATTTTCTCAATGAACCTTGGATGGGTCAACCACATATTCTCAAATCTGAATGGGGTAGGTCCATCACCCCTCAGTTCCTTCTTGCATATCACTATAGGCCATTGATTTGAAGTAAGCCTTGGAGTGCTCTAGAAGTTAAATTACCCCAATGTTCCTCCCAATCTATCGAGAATAAAAACCTGTCTAGCTTAGAGCATATTGGCCTTGATTGAAGGTTGGACCATGTAAAGTTATTATTTAGGAGTGGAAGTTCTTTAAGCTCAAAAGTATCCATGAACTGGTTGAATTTCCTCATACTTGTTGTCACTCCCTGTCTAGGGTTGTTGGTTTCCTCTGTGAACTGCACTACATTAAAATCCCCTCCCACACACCATGGTCCGTCCCATAAGCCCCTAATATCACTCAATTCTTCCCATACTTTCTTCCTCTGATTATAGTCATTGGGGCCATATACATTTGTTAGAGAAACAAAATGATCACCTATTAGTTCCTCCACTCCTATTTGAACTTCTTCCTTCCATAAAGTTATAACCCCACCTGAGGATCCCCACGAAGGAGCAGTCACCCACTTTATCCCCATAGAACTCCACACACTTCTTGTCCATCTGCAATCGAATTCCATTCTTTTGGATTCCTGGATTAAAACCACATTTGGGTTAAACTTCTTAATCACCTCTTTGATTGTTGCTCTTCCTGGCACTACTCAATCCCCTCACATTCCAACTTAGGATTCTCATTTAAATTCTGAAGATCAGTCCTAACCCCTCCAACTCCTATTTCAACCCTTTCCTTCTATTCCCTCTCACCTCAAACTTCGTATCCCCATCAATATCTCTTCTTAATCTCTTAACTTCCCTCTCACTAGGAGGTTGTTATGGGTACCTCCTAGTGATGGTTTTTTTGAAATTAAATTTTGATGGAAGTAGCCAAGCTAATCCAGGTCTGTTTGGAATTGGAGTCATAATTGATGGGGAAGGAAATCTGATAGCACTTTTTTCAGGACTGGTGGGGAATGGAGACTCTATAAGGGCTGAACTGTTTGCAGTCCTACAAGGTGTTCAGATTGCAACAGAGTTGAACTTGGAAAACCTGGTGATTGAAAGGGATTCCAAGGTGGTGGTGGGCTGTTTTAAAGACCCAGATTCAGTGATATGGTGCTATCGAGATGAAATAAAGAAATTCAAATGGTTAACACAACAGATGAGCTTAATTATACAATGGGTGGGAAGGGAGACAAATGCTATGGCTGATTCATTAGCTAAGAAAGGGGTAACTAGGGATCAATTGTTTTGGGCTCAGTTGTAATTTTTGTGCTGTCTTTTCTTTATGAGTGAGGCTGCCTTGTGCCTCCATTGGGGAAACTTGTCACAATTGTTTATTTTTTCTGATTTAATGAATTTTTAATGAATCTTTTACTTATAAAAAAAAAGAATATTGAGCATAATTATTGCACTTGGCATCCCTTAGTTTTTATAGCTTTACCCTTTTTGTTTCTCAAGGAAAAACTTCATTAGAAATAATGAGTAAATGTACCTTTGTAACCTCTGGACAGTCAATTCAGAGTTGTTTGAAGGAATCTCAATCAATGATCTCAATAGAGATGCTCACTCCTTTCTTTTTCTTCCTCACCCTCAACAAGCAATCCCGAGGCAACTGGTTGTTTTCAGTGACGGAAAGTTGACCCCTAAACTTTGATGGGAGTGCTTTAGGTAATCTAGTTCAGTGGTTCAATTGGATTGGCTGATTCCACAAAGGCTGAGGTGGTGGCTGCTCTTACCGGAATCAGAATATTAAAAAATTTGGGAATTCAGAACTTAACCATTGCAGGTGCTCAGCAAATGCTGTAAAGTGATTAAGAAACAAGGAGGGGGGACCTCGGAGACTGAGCCACTTTTTGGCAGAGGCTAGGGACTCTTTGGACTGTTTAAATGCAATTTTAGTTTGGATTCCAAGGGAGCAAAATCATATAGCAGATGGATTAGCCAAGTGTGGGGTGTATTTGGATTCATTTGTAGTGACAAGCTTCCTCCTCTGTAATCTTTTGTGGGTCCTCCCCCTTTTTTGTACATGTTCTCATGTACTTGTTCTTTGTTTAATGAATTTTGGTTATCTTTCCCTCAAAAAAAAAAAAAGAGTTAAGAGTACATGGAACTTGAAATGATGACAGACCAAATAGTCATCTCTTCAGACTAAAGACAAACAGAAGCAACTCATGACTGCTGATCAAATCAAAAAGAAAAAAATCTGGACCTGATCCCCAGTACAGCTTGCTACCTTATTTTGTGCTGCTGGATGGGCTCTTATTATGTCATTTGGAGGTGGTCTGTTGGTTAACATATTGGTTAGTGTTTAACTGTTTATTGTACAAAGTGTGGGTTGGTGGTCTATAGGTATTTTGTATATTTTTCCACTTTATCACATTATAAGAGATACAACTCACTCCTATTGATTCTTGTCAATACAACAAATAGGCAAATCAATTGGGTGATCTGCTTCTCCATTGGAATGAGATGTCCACAAACAAATAGGCAACTCCCATCCTCTCACCACTTGAGTCCAGCTCCATCTCTACCAATGATAACCTTAGTGAATATATCAATTTCAATCCCTGAAGAAGTGACAAAAGCTTTGCTCCAATCAAATTCCCCTAACCAAAGAAATGAATCCCTCATTATCTCTGAAAACATCTCCAATGCCTGGTCTCTCCAGATTTCCAAAAGAAATAATTAACATTTAGCTTTATTGCTCCTATAGGGGTTGGAGACAAAGCTATAGGAATAATCTCCCCTTGGTAAAAGATGCTACACGGTGCCATTCTCTAACAACATCATCAAGACATCAATTGAGAAATCTATTAACTCAACCCTCATACAACTCTAGTGTGCCACTCTGATAGTGATCAAGTGATTTTTTAGAAAAAAATCTTGGCATTTGTCTCTTTTTACACAGTCCAAAGAAGAGCTGCTGTCAAGCACCACCGCATCATCTTTCATATTTTAGTTTTGTGTGAGAAGAAAGTGGTCTTGAAAGCATTGGTATGTCATTTGGAGGTGACCATACAACAGTTAACAATGAAATGAAAATTTATATGAGCAGGTAAGTGGCTCCAAATCCTAAATGTATAAGAGCAAGTGATATGGAGATGATGCATTGATTTTCCAATCTCCACTAGCCCTCATAAGAAACATGCGGGAAAAAAAGGTCAAGTAGGCCTTCTATGTCGACACATATTACAGTTATTAAGTTATAATCATTTCTGAGCAAAAAGTATGCAATTTGGACTGTCTTAACCATATTGCTTTTATTAACACCAATTGTACCTGCTGGAGGGTTATTTTTGGTGTTTTATTTTTCTTACTATGTTATGTTTTGTAGATCTTTTACATATAATTTGGCAGCAGGGTAGTTTAGAATGTGGTAGTATTTTAGTTTCAAGATGGTCATGATTATCCAACGCAAAGAGGTTGCTCTTGGAGGATGATGTGGCTGTGTTATTGGGCTTCCTTTCCATTTGTGGAAGATTGAAGTTCTATTGTCCATAGTTTCAATCTGTGGTGGTTGCCCGAATGGTGTTTTTACTTTTGACCTTCACTCTCTTACTGTGCTTCTCAGTTGGGTGAAACTGGAGGACATACCAAGGAAGGTGGAGATCCTGGTAGATGGCTTCTCATACTCAGTTTGGTTAGTGACCTCCATTGAAGTTGTGCTTTGGGTGGAAACTTTCTGATAAGCTGACCTAGGGGTTGAAGAAAAATGACTGTAGCAGTTTAGGAGTGGGCCATTTCAAAAGTTCAGCAGGAATTCCAATGGAAAGGAAGTTAAATGGAGACACATTTAAAGCTGGAAGACAGATGGATGAGGTTGCTGCCTTTGGAAAGGAAACTGTGTTGGCGTGTGATAGAGGCTGTGTTCAGGCGGTTACCTTTGAAGGAGGACTGTCAGGCATGAAAGAGAGGCTGGAAATTGAGGATAAGTTGAAAGGGAATGGGAATGAGTTAAACCTGACCCGGTCTGGTTTGATTGATGATGAAGATTGTGGACCCACTTGTGCGATTTTAAAATGTGTGACAGGAGATGGTTGTGGCCCAGAGATAGTTCAAAATGGTCTGTGTTCCTCAAGGCCCACTTGATCGAGTTCTTTGTATGAGTCACATGACAACTTAAATAATCACATGTTTGGAAGTTTGTTTCTGGAGATAGACAAAAAATGATCTATCATTGCCTACCTCTTCTTCATTGATAAAGTGGCAGGAGGGTGGGGGTGGTGGCTAAGGTTGCTGCAAGGAGTCAAAAGGAGGGTTTGCAAAAGTTTTAAGGGGAAGTTCAGGAAAGTCTTTTAAAAGAAGGATTGTAAGGAAACAAATTAGACTGGGAAAGAAGAAATTTATCTGGGAATGGGTTGTGACCTTGTTTTGATGAGGAACCAAAGTCTGGTAGCGGTGACCGGAAGTCTGATACTTTGAAGATGGACTCAGCTTTAAAACCAATTTCATCCGAGTACCTTGATAACCTTTCTTTGGCCATAGGTGCACTTCAGGAGAAGTGCCTGGACTAGGAGGTTTCACAGAATACAAAGGAATGTCTTGCTTAGGTGCCACCCCAAGAAAAGGGTAGCGTTCTAATTGCTGATGAAGAGACGGTCCTAGAAGCAGAAGTTGATAGGGCCGAAGGGCAGTGTCTTGGAGTCATAGCGAGATTAGCTGAGATCTTGGAAGAGATGGTAAAGGAAGACACCTTGGATAGGGGTCTTTCCTTCCGCAGACGATAATGAAAGGGCTCGGGCTAATGAGCCCTTGATTTCAGAGTCTGGAAAACAGGTTGGGGGTATTGAGTCATCAAGGGAAAGAAAGAATTATTCTGAGGTTTGTGGGCTTACTCAATCTCAACAGGAGGCTGCTGCTGCTTTTTTAGTGGAGAATATTGTGGAAAAGTTATATTTTGAAGGGACTGAGATGAAAAAGGAAAAAGGAGCTGAAAAACTCAAGGAAGCTGACTGCACATCTGGTAAGTTTGTGTTTCAGAACTGAGTGCTGACAATCAAGTGGGTGTTCTTAGAAGCACACAAAATAGCAAGGATGTAGGGGAAAAAGAGTGTTTTTTTCCAGAAATCCTTGTGGGGAAAGTGGGAAGAGACTGGGTAGAAAGAGGCAGGAAATAAAAAAGGAAGTTCTGGTAAGGCAGGATGAGCCTGTATCCAAAGCCCTAGAAATTCCAAAAGAAGGGAAGGGCACTGATAATGGGCAGATGGTTCATATCACTAAGGTTTTCTCTATATTGAAAGATGGCTTCATTAGTGCAGGTCCAAGTAGTAAATTTAAGAGGGTTTATAGGAAATAGGAGGAAAAGACTGAAAGACGAGTCTTGCTTAGAAACTTCAGTTCTCTTTTTGATTATGATGATCTTTTTGCAAATCAGGGATGGGGGTGTAGGGCTGCTTTGGCAGTGTGCTGTAAATCCCAGTGTACAGGTTCTTGTTGTACATGTTTTCTTACTTTAATGATATTTTACTTTACCTGTTTGCAAAAACAAGACAAGTCTTGCTTGAAGAAAGTACAAATTGGAGAGGCACTCTCGATGCAAATTCCAGACTGTTGTAGTGCAGGCTCTATCTTTAAACCTCATTCTGAAGGTGCTCTGCCAAGAGGAGTGTTGTTGGGGGAGGAGGATGTTTCAGAGGAAGAATCTGAAGAAGGAGAGGATATGGTTCTTTATAGAGTTAGAAAAATTGGAAATAAAGTGAATTTGGATAAGATTGTGGAGACTGGAGCCCAAGTTTGCAAGCGGCTGGGCTTATTGGTTCTAGGTGGGGAAGATGGTAGAAGACAATTGTTTTTGGGAATTAGAGTTGTGGTACCCAATGAACGAGAAAGAGCCTACTTCAGATTGGTAAATTGGGTGAGTTCTGTTTAGGGCTGTATCTGGTTGGTTGGTGGGAGTTTATTGGGTTTGTTGAGAGGTGTGTTCTATGTAAGCAAACTTTTGTGGATGGTTTCTATCATTTTGGGTGCAGGGATTGTTTTGGGTGGGTGTTTCTGTGGGTTCTTTGTATGTGGGGAACCCATAGTTTTTGCTTGGTTAGGGTTGGGCTGACTCTGCTAGGAGTTGTAGATAGGGAATTAGGAATGGCAACTTTCCTTGTAAAACTGGGGCCCTGCCCTGCCCTGAATTGGGTGGGTGTTCCATGATCTTAAACGAGTACGGGGAAAATATTTTTGCCCTGAACTGGGGATGGGGTGGGGATGGGGTTTGCATATAATTTCTTGAAGCCGCCTTGAACTTGGTGATCAATTACTAAAATATGCCTGGTGATCAATTACTAAAATATGCCTAGGTTTAATATTAATTTCTAAAACATCCTTAAATTTCCCCCAAATTCCTAAAGTCTTTAGGATCCCATAGTTCAATGTTTAAAATACTCCTAATTTCCTATGATACAATTTCTAAAATATCACCAATATGATGTATTTTTAGGTGGTTGACTTAGGGTGGGGAAAATTCGGGGGCCCGCCATGAACCTGCCCTGCCACTAGGTATGGGGCAAGGGATTTTGGCTACGGGGCGGGGATGGGGAGGGGGACCTGCCCTGTTGCCATTCCTAGTCATGTTCTCTCACGTGACTACTGGTCACCTTTGTACTCTCTCTTTTATTTTAATAAATCTTTTTTTATTACCAAAAAATATTTTTTTTTTCTTTAGGTAAGGACACTCTAGTCCTTATTTTATATTAAATAAGTTTATGATTGTTATTATTATACCTTTTATGCTTACTATATAAGCACAAGTGGCTGCTAGGTGAGACTAGTATGTTCCAAGTCTCACCTAAGCAGGAATTTGGGGTTTTCTTCTCTGCACTCACCCTTCTCCTTTTCTCTTCTAAACTGCTCCTTCAATCTCTTTACCAGTTTACTTGGTATCAGAGTAGGTAGAAGTAGCTTGACCTCTCTTCTTTTATTCTCTCTTTATCTATCATCATTTTTTTTTTCTTATTTCTTTCGTGAGGGAATTGACAATTAAAAGAGGCCGATTGCTGTTCTGGGTGAGTCGTGATGGTTCTAACCATCACTTCATGTTTGGTGAAGGGTATGTTATGTGAGGCGCTCTACTGGGAGATTCCAAGAGGTAATGGTGAATATGTGTGTATAAATTGGTGATAGTGGGATGCATCGGTTTGTGAAGATTATATGCTGCAGTATATTATTAAACAAATGGTGAATGAACATTTTATTATTGCTGAAAAGGCCTAGTGCGTGACTGGCCAATTGTGGGTTAACTACTCAATTCTTGTTACTTGTTTTATTGGAAATAATGATTGGAATGGAGTCTAAACCTGCTGTGTTGATGACCTTTGACATTTTATCCGTTCAAATGACATCTATTAAATTTTTACTTAAAAAAAGACATCTATTAAATTGAATGGGAGTAATTATGCTCCATGAGCCAAATTGATTGAGGTATTTTTGATTGCTAAAGGGAAGCCTAGATATCTAACTGAAAACAAACCTGAATTTGGTAGCTTTGCTTATTCAGGTTGGGTGCACGAAGATGTTCAAATAAAGATTTTCTTGGATACCTTGAAGTTGAAGCATATTTGGGATCAGGCTAGAAGAATGTACTCTGGGAGCAACAATATTACTCATATATATCAATTCCAATCTTTCTTCACGTATAGCAAGGAGATATGTCTTTAGAACACTATTTTTCTGAGTTAATGGGGTTGTGTGAAGAGCTGAATATATATGAGCCAGTTACCACTGTTGTTGGTTGTTACTAAGATGCAACAACAAAGATATGGTTTTTCTGTTGCCAAGTTTTTATCTGGTATCAAACCTGGATTTGAATCTGTGAGATATTAAATTTTGGGCTGCCAGCAGCTTGAAACTACCGTCTGTGGAAGAGGTTTTCTCTAGATTCCGAATAGCAAGACTTTCGGAGTCACAATCTTCACCCACCATGGATTGTTCAGTGTGTATGTATCTGTGAGATATTAAATTTTGGGTTTCTATCAGCTTGAAACTACCGTCTGTGGAAGCTGTTTTCTCTAGACTCCAAATAGCAAGACTTTTGGAGTTACAATCTTCACCCACCATGGATTTTTCAGTATTGGCAGTTATTGGATCCATAGGATGTGGTAGTCGTCCACTTGGAGGGTGTGGTGGTGGTGATACCTAGTGGTTGATATGAGACAAGAAGTGGTAGGATCTTGGATATCAGATACTGTACACATTGTGGTTGTGGTTGATATGAAACAATCGGGTCTACTACAGTCAGGAAGAGGGGAAAGGAATGAAGTTAACAAAACAAGGGAGGGGGAAGGAGAGGAGGTAACTGTGCACTCCCCTCAGATTGTTTGAACTGATTCAGAGGTAATACAAGATGGGGAGGTAAATATAGAAAAGTGATACGACCCAGAAATTTGACACGCAGTTCACAGACTTACAGCAGCGTTCACACACTCGAACATTAACAAAAGAGACTAGTATTCATTCAGCAGAAAACATTAACAGTTGGTCGGTTCTTCAAGAGATCGCCGGCTCTCCCAAATACTCAATATTCTTTACTCAAAAAAAAAAAAACCTCCCCCATCCCCCAAAGCCCCTTCTTATACTCTACTAATAGCATAACTGACTCCCTCTATAAATGCCCAGCTGGCCTAGTTATAAATGCCCAAAAACTCTTCTTATTCATAACTGACATAGCTATAAATGCCCCAGGACTCTCCTTATTCTCTCCAGCTATAATTGTCCTCATGTGATTAATTGTTCAATTATTCCCCCCCCCAGCTGATTGTTGACCTTTCCTCTTCCTGGCATTAATTGGGGCCTATCAAAAAGTTGATAGAGAGGGAGGTTCAGATTGGGAAATCACTTGGATTAGTCTTCTGGGGAGGGGAAGGTTTTGCCTAAATAGCATTCGAGCAGAAGAAGAAAGAAGAGAAAAAGAGAAGTCCTAGAGAAAAACAAGGGGTGGAATGAGGAAGAGGAAAATTTGGACGAGAACGTGTAAAGAGGAGTAGGACAGGGGGGGGGGAGGGGAAGCGGGATGAAGATTCTCAGTTGGAGTGTGAGAGGTTTGAGGGATGGGAAAAGATGGGAAAAAACAAAACTGGAAAGTTTTGAGTTGAGATTGAAACTGGATATTTGGGGAGAGGAGGGTAGAGAATGGGTGGATCTACAAGCTTCAGGATTGTCAGGAGGGGTTGTGATAATTTAGAGTTCATAAGTCTCCAAAGTTGATTTGTTGGAAAATTTCTGGTATTCATTCTAGTTACAGCCTTGTAATTTAGATGCATTCTCAGTTTAATGTTCTGGACATGCAATTGAAGTATGTACTTGATGTTGTTGGTGTGTCATCTAGACAACCAATGTGTAGGATGTAACCTTTTCTTTCTTCTTGATTCTTCAAAAAAAAAAAAAATCTCCATGGAGTTTGAATATGCATAATACACCCATTGTGGTTGACTGGTCGTGAGGGGCATATAATTGACTTTTGTAGACTGTTGAAGAAGCATGCTTACCATCTATATACACATTTTTTTGATAAGTAAAATAAAAAATTAATTAAAGATAAAAAGAACTTACAAAAAGGGTGTCAAGTCATCACCCAAATACATAGACCAACTTCCAGAATAAAGAACAAGCTCCACATTACAAATCCGATAATCCAGGAATTCTCCTAAACTATTTCCAGAATCCTCCTTTTCTAGCTGACTGAATTCTGGAAGAATCAACAACCATTCTAACATTGATCTGCCCTCAGCCGCGACCATCTTGCCCATGCTGCGGGTTTTGTCTTCAAAAGTCCTACTGCTCCTCTCCTTCCAAATGTTCCAGTAAATTGCAGATGGGATACAGTTCCATGCCCCCTAACAAAAAACTGCACCAGCTTGGCCCACTCTTCTCTATTTGACCCCCAAATCTCGTTCTTTAACATTAGATCAGAAGAAACTTTGTATCATGCAGTAGTACAACATCTGGGCTGTGGTTTCTCAAAAGTTTTTTAACCACTTGTATCCTCTTCCCAACTCTCAATCCCGTCACACTCCATGATAAAAGCTTCACTTTCCTCACCTCTCCTGCCCCCTCCAACAGTCCTTCTATTCCTCTTCCACCGAACCTACTAATCTCCCATCCCCCTCTTCCCCTCCTCTTTCTAGCTCCTCCCTTCTAGACTTTTTGTACTGATCAATAGCCTTTCTCACCACATCCTCTCCTCCCAGGAAAAGCAGAACTAAGGTTTTGCTGCCTACCGCAATCTGTCTTTCAGCCAACTCTTCTATGTACACGCTGTACTCTTAATGGACATACCATTATTGGTTTATAGTGATCTCCAACTCTCCCTGGAGTTTGGATATGCATAATGCACCCATTGTGGTCGACTGGTTGAGGGGTATATGGTTGACTTTTGTAGACTGTTGAAGAAGCATGCCTGCCATCTATGCCCATTAGGCTACTTATCATGATGTTGTGTAGTCATTTGCTACATCAACTCAATGAGATAGTTATACTATAACTATTATCCATAGGAGTGGTCTTGGCCCTGAGCGGGCTTAGCACCTATGTTAAGGGCTATAACTTGGGCCTGGGCCTGGGTTGGGCTTTGGGCTTAAGTCACAAATTAAATATTATAAAATATATAGTATTTTATATTATATGTATAAAACATATGATGCAATTTATTCAATATGAAATATTATCTATATTTTTTATTATAACTTATATTTTGTAATATTTATATAATATAATATAATATAAAACATATATTACAAGTATTGTTTAATATATAAATAATATGTTGTAGGATGGGTTGGGCTTGAAGCGTTGGGCTTAGGCCTGGCCCTAAAATTGTTGGGCTTGATGAACACAAAAACCTATGCCCAAGCTTGGAAATTTTTGGGATGGATGAAATCAACCACCTTTAATTACTGAGGCATATGCTTGGCTAAAATATACTTCTACAACCTCTTCTACTGTTACTCTAGCCCAAACATTGGGCACATCATTGCATTCATTCAATCCAAATGTCACCAAAGCCTTTTATCTTCAAGATGTTCCATAAAAACTTCTAGTCTACTTAACGGTTCAAAATTTCGATACGCCTTTATGTGTTGACAGAGGAGTATCGGAACTTAGAAGCACAAATAAACTCTTCTTTGTAGTTTTTTTTCAAAGTTTAGTTTTTAGGGAGTTAAAAGCATGTTTTTTTTTTTAATTGAAAAAGAGTGGGGTCTCGAAACACCTGGAAATAAGCCTATTAGGACCCAAAAGATATGATATGATATGCCCGATACGGGGTGTATTGTATCGAAATTTTGAACCTTGGTTTACTCTATCACAAGCTTTTTACCACCCTCTCCATCCACTATTTGTCTAAAAAATTCAATTGTATTCCACTATCTCTCTCCTCCATCACCTCATTGGCATGAAAATCCCATCCACTATCTATCTACCTCCAACAAAGGTACCTTAGGTTTTAGCACAATACCTTTGATGAAGTAAGCCGATTCGCAAGGACTTTGGACAAAATTTTATACAAGCTACCCAAAAGGCTGATTAGCTTGAAATCTTTGATCTCTACAACACCTTCATTCTTAGGAATCAGCTTGATGAAGGTGGCATTATTGCCAATTTTAATTTTTGCCTCTTAGTGAACATCTTCAAACACCTCTGGAAGATCCTTTTTAATTACATTCCAATGTTCATGATAGATCATCATTGAGAAACCATTTGGACCTGGGGCTTTACCTTCATCAGTGAGCAGAAAACCTCTTTAGTTTCCTATTCATTGAACTCTCTCCAGCTAAATCTTCGTGTCTTCTACTAGTCCAATATGCTAAGGAGGGTCTCCAACTTCTATCCATGAAGTTAAGGTTTTCAAAAAGGTCAATGGTTTCCTTCTTGATGAGATTGGGATCTTCCACCTGCCAATCCGCTAAAGAGGGTATCCAAATTCTATCAGCAGAGTAATTAAAAAAGGTCAAGGATTTTACCTTGCATGATTCTCTCCCATTGGCAAAGTGAGGAAACTTTAAATTACAGACTTGAAGAAGATTATAATTCACTATCATTCTTTATAAATCTTGTCTTGGTTTCAAAGTTGATATGTTACATATTTTTCTTACATTACTTATATGTATATGCATGTTTGCATTTATTTAGTTGCTCATGGCTTTTGTTTCTGCATATGCTCTATGTTTTAGGAACTTAACCGGGAAGAACCAGCTGGATTGGGTGGGCCACATGCTGAGCATTATGTTCTTGATTCTAGAGGTGCTCTTGTGGAACGACGAGCTGTTGTTTGTAGGGAAAGGCTCATCCTTGGCCATTGTCTTGTCCTTTCTGTCTTAGTTGTACGGACAAGTAAGGAATTAAGAATTTCTTTCAATTGTTTTTCTGGTGATTGTGAACTTGCTGTGCCTTTTGAATGTTTGCAGTAATTAGAAATAAAGCTTTGCATGCAAAGAAGTTAGATGGGGACTTTCAATCTTTAATTTTGTTATCATTTTTGAACTTTCCTTTATTTCTTATTTGGATTATTTTCTGTTTTGTGTGTTTTTTTTTTTGTTTTTTATCCATCAATAATGGGTTTCATAATAGCTTTATAAGTTTACCATATTCAAAATGTTTAATGCTTAGTTTTGAATATATCTTTTTTTTTCATCTTTTGTTGTCATGTGGTATTGTATTTCATAACATAAGTGTGTATTATTTGTTCCTTTTAGGGATAGGAAGGTTGAAGGATAGAAATGATTATCATTTGGGGAATTTGGAATCAGAGATTCCTAGGTGTTAAAAACAAAATGTGATATTTTGTGATCAAATGGTTATTGCTGATAAAATCTTTTTTTTTTTTTTTGAAGAAAAAGTTAACTTTATTCGAAGAAAAGAAAGGTACATGAGGAGATGTACATAGCAATTAAGCACTCAGAAAGTTACATAGGCAAAAAACTATCACTGAAAAGGGAATCCCTGTGAGCGCCAGATTTAGCTAGACTGTCGGCTTTAGAATTTAGCTCCCTTGGAATCCAGACTACATGAGAATTTAGAGAAGAGAGGATGTCTCTCGCTTCAGCCAGGTAGTGGGCTAAAGCCCAAGGCCCACTGTCAGGGTTAGAAAGCTAGGCAATGGTGTTGGCTGAATCTCCTTTAATGGTAAGGTTTAGCAAGCCCATGTCTTTTGCAATCCTGATGCCGGTTAGAGCTGCCATGACTTCGGCCTTTGTTGAGGAGGCTATCCCAATCGGCCCACTAAAAGCCCATCTGATATTGCCATTTCTGTTTTGAATTACCTCTCCAGTACCCGCAGCACCTGGGTTTCCAAAAGCACTCCCGTCAAAGTATAAGATCGTCTCCCCTTCCACTTCAGATCTGAAACTGTGGGAAGTGATGAGCTGTTTATGATTAGAGTGAAGAAAATTTATGGCATTTCTTTGAAGGTCATCAAATTAACTCCTCTGAAGTAAATTGAGTTGGAGGTCCACAAGAAACGTCCATAACAGATTATAGAAATCAGCTCCTCAAAGTTATTTGTTCTGTTGGTAAACACCCGGTTGTTTCTCTCTTCCCAAATGCTCCAGAAGATAGCATGAGCAGCAGACAGCCATAAAGTTTTTCCTCTTTTGCTTAAACCTCTTCCGGACCATTGCCCTAAGCAATCAATCACATTTTCTGGGAATACCCAGCTGTATTCAAATAGTGATGGAAAGAAATTCCAAAATTTTCTAGTTTCTTCACAGTTAATCAGGATGTGGTTGGTAGATCCCCCAGCTTTAAGGCAGAAACAGCACACACGGGGAGATAGATAATACCTTCCATGATTCTTTTTCTGAGGGAGGTCGTAAGTATTGATTTTCTTTAAGCTGGCTTCCCACACAAAAAAGCATACCCTGGAAGGGATATGAGCACACCAAATTCTCTTGTAGGAGTACTGATAAGTAGCTTGATCTTCCCTAACTAAAGCCTTGAAGCAAGACTTGGTTGAAAACTTACCTGATGGGTGAAGGGTTCAAACACAGAGATCTGGGGAAATTTGGGAGAGGTATACCTCTCTCAGGGTATGCAAGAAGCTAGTGATTTCACTAAGTTCTAGGTCCCTTAAAGGTCTTGGTTTATGGTAAGGCTGAATAGGCGAGGGAAGGAGTTGGCTAAGGTAGAATTACCCCACCATAGATCAGTCCAAAACTTAATTCTATCGCCCTTTCCCACCTTATATCTGATAAAGGATATGCAAAAAGTGTAGTTTGAGATTATACCTTTCCAAAGGTGGGTGTCTTTGACCCGATTCAAGTGGAACTTGCCATCCCAACCATTGGCGTGCTTTCCGTATTTGCTAGTAATTACAGCAGTCCAAAGCGCATTTGGTTCAAGAGGGAATCACCACAACCATTTACTGAGAAGAGCTGAGTTTCTTTCTTTCAAGTGGCCTACTTGCAATCCACCTCCCTCCTTTGGTTTGCTAACCTGAGACCACTTCATAAGGTGAGAGCCCCTTTCCCCACCTCCTTCCCAAATGAAGTTTCTCTGAAGTTTTTCTACCTGAACTGCTATCTTGTTGGGCATGCGGAAGATAGAGAGGTAGTAGGTGGGAAGGTTTGCCAATGCTGCTCTAACTAGAGTGAGCCTCCCCCCTTT